>NC_080553.1:12451991-12549491 GCF_028640845.1 Ahaetulla prasina | reverse complement strand
CCTTCCAAGGTGGGTAAAATAAGGACTCAGATTGTTGGGGGCAAGGTGCTGACTCTGTAAACCACTTAGAGAGGGCTGTAAAAGCACTGTGAAGCAGTATATAAGTCTAAGCGCTATTGCTATTAAGAGCCGTGGTGGCGCACTGGTTAGAATGAAGCTAATTCTGCCCACTGCCAGCTGTTCGATCCTCACCGGCTCAAGGTAGACTCAGCCTTCCATCCTTCCCAGGTTGGTAAAATTCTATTTCCCCGAAAATAAGACCTAACTGGAAAATAAGCTCTAACTTTTGGAACCAAAATTAATGTAAGACCCTTATATTTATTTTTGGGGAAGCACAGTACTCTTTCTGAGAGTCGTTGAGGTTTAACTGTACCCTCAGAATCACCTGGATAGTGCCAAGAGCAGTTCTAAGAAGCTCCACACTCATTTGCACTATTCGGGTGGTCTCAACAACTCTCAGAAAGAATACTAACGACCAGAGGACTGTAAGGAATATAAATCCTTCCCTCCTCCACCATTCAATCAGAAGCTTCTTGGATGAGAAGCAAAATCTCTTCAAGGAAGGACAACAAAAGGAAGTCCAGTTGCCTCTTGAAAAAGTACCTTTGGGGCAACCATGCCCTGGATGACTTTGAGAATCTCTATAGACACTTATTGTGTTCTCTGTTGTTTTGCAAGCACACCGAGTGCTTCTCTACCAGAGGCAAATTCCCAGGGTGACTAGCCACACTCGGCCAAATAAAGGTATTCTATTCCAAATAAAGTTGTGCTGACCCAGCTCCGAAACACGACAAACCCTCTATGGTTACCTAATTGTTCCCTTTATTAGGAGCGCCAGCAGCCCTGGCAACAAGCCTCTCTCGCACACGCACACACAGCAGGCTAACACGTCTGTGCGGCTGGGAGATGAATAGTTGTCTGCCACATCTATTCATCTCCGCCCCCTGCCTTTTATCCCCAGTTAGGGTGGAGTTTCACTAGCAGCAATGGCTCTTCCGTCCCAAGGACAGGCCCATAGATTTCCACTGCTCTCCTCTCCTCTGCCTTCTGTGCATCCGCGCATCAGGCATTGGACCCAGCTGTTCCTCCTCTTTCTCATCAGCCACCTCCAAACCCGGGGGTTGTTGACTCTCCATCTGAGGTCTGATGGACGGCCCAGGCTCTGCCTCTGTCTCTCTTTCTGACAGCTTCATTCCCTCTTCCCCATCGGAGCTCTCAGGTTGCCAACCCTAACCCTAACCCTAACCCTAACCCTAACCCTAACCCTAACCCTAACCCTGACTCCTCATCCGATTCGGCTGCCGGAGGGGCCAGTGTCTGACAAGCCACAACGAAAGTGTTCCGAGACAAAATAAAAGCTTCTTACCGTTGCTGTGAGGCCAAGAGTGAACGGTAGCACTTCGGACAAGAGCTTCGTCCACTTTGCCACCTGTGGGGTTGTCCACGTACTGGCGGCCTTGCTCCAGGGCGTTGAAGCACTCGTTCCAGGAGTCGTGGCTCTCAGCCTGAACCCTGTCGTAACTCCAGCTCGTGTAAGACAGCGCCGGCCGACTCGTGACCGACATGTAATCCAAGCAGCTCAGGGAGGTGAAAGGTTGGGTGTGCTGATTTTGAAGGAGGAGGAGGAGGCTCACGGGCGGCTCCTGGACCCTTTTGGCGCCTTCTCCCAGCTGAGGGATTAAGGTGTTCTGACACATCATCAGCCTCCTTTCGGCCACCTGGCCGATGTCTGAAGTCCTGCCGAAAATATCTAACTCGTCCTCGATGAAGAGGCCCGAGTTGTACCCTAGTTTGCGATTCATGATGGCGCTGAACCCGCAGGTGCAGCGATATTGGTCCTCTTTCGACGAATCGGGGATGTACAGCCCGACGTCGGCACCCTTGATGTTCATGTTGCAGGCGCAGATGCAGCAGCTGTCGAAATTGCTATCCTTGAAAATGTTCAGCACGGAGTCGGAGAGGATGAGCATGACGTAAAGGCTGTGGGCTTCCAGGATGGGCAGGACGGTGCCCGGTTCCACCGAATTGAGGGGCCGGGTGGTGGAAGGCGTGGAAGCCGGCGAGCCTTGGTCCGTGCTGTCGTACTTGACGGACCCTTGCCCGCTGGCTGTGCCCCCGCCTCTCGGAGTCCGTGGAGTCCTGGGTGTGCGTGGGGTCGGGACAGAGAAGCGAGGGGTGGCCGGGGACGGCAAGACCCCTGCCCCACTGTTACTGGCAGGCGCAGTGCTATTTAGCGTGACCGGAGTGCTCATTTGCGGAGTGTTCATTTGAAGGTAGTCTTGATCCGCCAGGCTTCCGACGCTGGGTATGTTGCTACGAGCAGAGAAAGAGAAGCTATTATTTTCTAAGCGGTATTTCGAACAAGGTTCGTTAAAGCACTGACTTATTTATTTTATTTATTTTATTTATTTCGATTTTTATACCGTCCTTCTCCCGAAGGACTCAGGGCGGTGTACAGCCAAGTAAAAATACTATATAAACATTAAAAGAAATTAAAAAAAAACATATTATAATGTGGTCAAAGTAATTAAAACAATTTAAAATCTTAAAATATAAATAACCCCAATAAAATTTCAATCCAGTCCCGCTTGAATAAATAGGTGCGTTTTCAGCTCACGGCGAAAAGTCCGAAGATCAGGCACTTGACGTAAACCAGGGGGAAGTTCATTCCAAAGCGTAGGAGCTCCAACAGAGAAGGCCCTTCCCCTGGGGGCCGCCAGCCAACATTGCTTGGTGGACGGCACCCTGAGAAGGCCCTCTCTGTGTGAGCGTACGGGTCGGTGGGAGGCAAAAGGTAACAGCAGGCGGTCCCGTAAGTACCCGGGTCCTAAGCCATGGAGCGCTTTAAAGGTGGTAACCAGAATCTTGAAGCGCACCCGAAAGACCACAGGAAGCCAGTGCAAACTACGCAGGATTGGTGTTACATGGGAGCGAGTTGCTCCCACTATTACCCGCGCAGCTGCATTCTGGACTAGCTGCAGCCTCCAGGTGCACTTCAAGGGCAGCCCCATGTAGAGAGCATTGCAATAGTCCAAGCGGGAAGTGACAAGGGCATGAGTGACCGTGCATAAGGAATGCACTTGGGAACGGACAACAGCTTGGTGACGTGGAAGCAGTCAATGCGTTTCTTTCAGCATTGGCACAAGATGCGAACAACCCGATTATCGAGAGAAGGGAATATTTGTAGCTCAGAGTTGAAATGTGGGGTCCTTTCGGCTCTCTGAGCTTGGTGGTTTTCTTGTAGACGTTTCATTACCAAACGTTATCAGTGCTAGAAGGGAGGGAGGTTTGTGGAGTAGAGGAGAAGGGGGGAAGAAGAGGAGGACAATGGCAACAATAACTGGGGGTGGGGGGATCCTTGATCCTCTCTTGAGTTTGGTGGTGATGGTGGTGGAGGAAGAGAAGGAGGAGAAGGATTAAGGAATCCTTGGTGCTCTTTGAGCTTGGTTTTCATGCAGACCTTTCACTACCAAACTAGGTAATGTCATCAATGCATTTACACAGTTTGGTGATAAAAAGTCTGCAAGAAAAGAGCTAAATTCGGAGAGTACCAAGGACCCTGCAGTTAGTTCTGTTTCAGATAAGACTGCCCACAAAACCAGAATGTTAAGGGAGTGGGGTCTGCAGGGAGGAGGAAGAGGAATAGTGGGGGCTGTGGGGTTCTTGATGCTCTCTGAACTTGGTTGTTTTCTTGTGAACGTTTCATGATTCAACTAAGTAATATCATCAGTCCTGGAAGGGTGTGGGGTTTCCAGGGAGGAGGAGGGAGAGGAGGAGAGGAAGGAGGAAGAGGAGGGGGAGGAGGAAGAGGAGGAGGGGGAGGAAGAGGAGGAGGAGGAGGGGGAGGAGGGGGAGGAGGAGGAAAAAGAGGAGGAAGAAGAGGGGGAGGAGGGGGTAGAAGGAGGAGGAGGGGGAGAAGGAGGAGGAGGGAGGAGGAGCTGCTGTGGGTCACCCAGAGTACCTTAAATGAGATGGGTGGCTAACACAAATCAAATAATTAATAAGAATATGAATTCCGAATACGAGCATGTTCCTTAAAATGTGCTGCTCGTGGCAATTGTTCCTTTGATGAAAAAGCAGAAACCTGCACATTTAGTCGTTCTAATTAAATAGAGAAAGGAAACAGAGAAGGTGGGGGGGGGGAGAGAACATTGTGCAGATTTGGAAAAGTAAAACCGAAAGACTTTTGAGTCCCTTAAGGAAGCAAGAAAAGATGACCTAGAAACTTTGATTAGCAATCAACTCCTGGGCAGAAGGCTTGCGGTAGCAGGACTTTGCTCTAATTGGATTACATCGGGAATAAAAGATTTTTATCCCAATAAATACCGCCAATTAATAATCAGCTCAAGACTTTGGGAAATCGTTGTTGTGATTATTAAAAGAAAAAAAAACCCATAACAATTAAATTGCGGCCCAGACACAGTCAAGAGTCTAATTCTCTGAGGTCACCAGAGACCTTGTGAAGATGGGATTCCTAGACACAAGCAGCTTCTTCTCAAAAATTAATTCATGGCTGCCGTACAGCCTCACGCAGATCGAACCTTTAAACTGTTTCAGGCGTTTATAATAGTTTTAATTCTGGGTTCCCTGCCCATCCCCCAAGCAGGGGTAGGCTTCAAAAATTTTAGCAAGGGGTTCTCTGCCCAGTTGCTGGCTGGGTGTGGCATGGTGGGCGTGGCCTAATCGGAATTTTTGCCCTACCCAGGCTCCGGAGGCTTTCCTTGAGCCTCCGGGAGGCCGAAAATGGCCTCCCCAGGCTCTGGAGTCCCTCTGGAGGCAGAAAACGGGCTCATTTCCGGCCTTCTCAAACTTCCGGCAGGCCCGTTTTTCGGCCTCCCCGAGCCTCTGTGCATGCCCTGTACTTACCTGCATCCAAAACAGGCCGCATGGGGACTCCTGGGAGGGGAGGGGAGGGGTGGGCGGGGCCAGCCAGGAGTGGAATTTGGGGGGGTTCTCCGAACTGCACAGAAGCTTAGCTAGAGGTTCTCCTGAACCCCTGCGAACCCACAGCAGCCCACGCCTGCTCATGGCCTATTCAAAACCGGGCCACAGAAGAGAGGGTCTGGCACATGCACACGCGTGCGCAGCTCCACTCACGCGAGCGACAGTCCCGTTCCCCTCCCCACCCCCTTGGGCTGCCAAGCTGCAAAGTTGGGGACCGCTGATTTTAAAAAGGAAGAGAGGAGAGGATGGAGAAGGAATGGATAGGATAAGGATTATCTCGTTGAGAAATAACCAAGAAAGAGAACTGAGAGAGAGCTGACGGTTCGAAAACACATTTCCTTGCTGTACTTACTTGTAACCATCTCGGATGAAAGTGGCTGCAGGCGGCAAAGGAAGCTGCTCGATTTTGGGAGGAATGGCCCACGAGGGCCGGTAGATGCAGGCCTCGGGGACTTTCAGTGGGAGCAGGCACTGGCTGGGCAGCATCTTCAGCGGAGCAAACATGGAAGAACCCATAAAGGGCTGAAACATGGATACCTTGTGCACGAAGGAAAAATCCTGCAAAATCAAGGGAGGGGCAAGGTTGGTCATGGATGGATGGTGCATTAAATAGACAAGGAAAGACAGACAGACAGGAAAGACAGTGAGATAGAGATGAGACAGGAGAGATGGACAGATGGAGAGAGAGAGAGAGAGAGAGAGAGAGAGAGAGAGAGAGAGAGATCAGACAGATAGAAGAGATAAGAGAGATGAGATAAGAAAGGGTAGATAGGAGAGATGGACAGATGGGAAGAGAGAAAGAAAGAGAGATCAGACAGAGGAGAGATAGAAAGAGATGATATAGGGAAGGGTAGATAGGAGAGATGGACAGATGGGGAGAGAAAGAAAGAGAGAGAGAGAGATCAGACAGGAGAGGTAGATAGAGAGATGAGATAGGAAAGATGGACACGAAGAGAGACAGAGAGAGAAAAAGAGAGAGAAAAAGAGAAAGATGAGACGGACAGGAGAGATGGACAAATAGGAGAGATAGGCAGAGAGACAGAAAGGGAGAGAGACACAGAGAGAGAGAGAGATGAGACACAGGAGAGATGGAGAGATAGAGGGGTGCAATAGATGAAAAATAAAATAGATAGATAGATAGATAGATAGATAGATAGATAGATAGATAGATAGATAGATAGATAGATGATAGACAGACAGACAGACAGACAGACAGACAGACAGACTGACAGACAGACAGACAGACAGACAGAGATGAATTAAAAACCCCAATTTTGTATCTAGCTTCCTCTTGTTTTAATGAAGCATAATAAAACAACATGAAAATGACATCATTGCACGATCTTCTCCTCCCTTTCTAACAACAGCAGTTGGGGTTTGGTTTTTTTTCTGGATGGAATGAGCAAATATGTATCATTTGGGCATATAATCACTGCATGTTTTCAAGGAAAGAGATTTGTCTTGTCGACATCCAGAGACCTGAGAAAGGGAGGCCCGGGTTGCAAATGGGAGGCCGTGAATAAAATAAACAGCTGGAGAAATTTAAAGAGAGGATGTAAAAAAGGAAGGTGGGTTTTTTTTTTTCCTTCCCGCATCGGTACAATTATCCAGGTTCCTCCCTGCTTGTCGACTGCTGTTGTATCTTTAAAACAAATTGCACACCTTGGAAAAGGAATCCACTGCATGTAAAAAGAAGGAATGTTTACTCTCAGGGAGTCACGAAGATCTGTCCTTGTTACGGCTGCAGCCAAGCAGAACATCTGGGGAGTAACCTACATTTAATACTGCAGCTAGACTAAACATTCATCACTACGTAACTGCAGATATGGTTTAAGTGAGGCGGTTATTTGTATTAACCACCCGGAGGTATGAGACAGTTCGATGACTAAAGAATTCACAACGTACATAGAGTCAGATGTGTTTATCTAGCGCATATCCTGGATATATATATATATATATATATATATATATACATATATATATATATATATATATATATATATATATATATATATATTTATATATATATATATATAGAGAGAGAGAGAGAGAGAGAGAGAGAGAGAGAGAGAGAGAGAGAGAAAGAGCGAGGGAGGGAGGAAGGGAGGAAGGGAGGGAGAGAGAAAGAGAAACAGGGGGGGCTGACTCTAAGCGCTTAGAGAGAGCTGTAAAGCACTGTGAAGTGTATATAAGTTTTAAGTGCTATTGCTTTGCACTTCTTTTTCCCCTTCCTTCCCTCCTTCCTTCCTTCCTTTCCTTCCTTCCTTCCCTGCTTCTTTCCTTCCCTTTCTTCCTGTGCAGTAGTTAGAAAGGAGTATTGCAAGCTAACACTGCCCACTGCCAACAGTTCAATCCTGACCTGCTCAAGGTTGGCTCAGCGTTCCATCCTTCCGAGGTGGGTAAAATGAGGACCCAGATTGTTGGGGGCAAGAGGCTGACTTATAATCGCTTAGAGTGGGCTGTAAAACACTGTGAAGTGGTATATGTCTAAGTGTTAGTGCTAGGAAGGAGGGAGGGAGGGAGGGAGGGAGGGAGGGAGGGAGGGAGGGAGGAAGGAAGGGAGGGAGGGAGGGAGGGAGGGAGGGAGGAAGGGCTGTGGTGGCACAGTGGTGAGACTGTAGTATTTCAGGCTAATTCTGCCAACTGCCAGGACCTCAATCCTGATGGGCTCAAGGTTGACTCAGCCTTCCATCCTTCTGAGGTCGATAACTGTTTTCTCTTTAATAATCTTCCCTCCATTGCTTCTTGTCCTGCCTTCAGGTGCTTTGTAGAATAGGTTGCCCCTCTGTTCTTTGCGGCAGCCCCTGAAATATTGGAAGACTTCTATCGTGTCACCCGAAGTCCTTCTTTTCATTAACCTAGACATCCCCAATTCCAGCAAGCGTTCTTTATATGTTTTAGCTTCCAGTCCCCTCATCATCTTTGTTTAAGTAGAACAATCCTTTCACATTGGTGGAGGGCATTTAATTTTCCTACTGAGGCTAAGAGTGGGCCGCTTCCAGGAATTCTTCGATAAGCATCCCTGAATCTACAGCTGAACTGCGATATTCCTGCAACTGTTCTTCATATATTTTAGCCTCCAGTCCCCTAATCATCTTTGTTGCTCTTCTCTGCACTCTTTCTAGAGTCTCCACATCTTTTTTTATATTGCGGGGACTAAAACTGGATCGATTTTCCAAAGGTGGGTCTTACCAAAGCGTTATAAAGTGCTATTACCACTTCACATGCTCTTGACTTGATCTGTTTTACCTTGATTTCTTCCGGCTTCGGACTGCCCAAACCATCTTCCACTTCCATTTTAAACTCAGTGAGTTGAGTCGCAACCATGTTGACCACCGGGCTTTCCATCATCCCCAGCGCAGTGACAGTCTCTGAACTGATGCCGTCTTTGTAGCTCATGACAGGTGAAAAAGCCGGGTGCTGCTCCAAGGAAGGCGGGGTGGGGAACATTCGCTGCAGGTCTGCAACAGCTGGAAAACACAACGCGAGCGTTAAAAAAAGATTGTGAGGCCACGCAGAAACAATCCGAATGGCAAAACTTTACGGAAGGGGAATTCACTGCAGGCTTCTCTATATCGCCCATGTGCCACCAAGGCTTTTATTTTTATTTTTTTTCTCCTTAAAATTTAAATAAATTTTCTTTAACAGATTAACAGAGTTGGAAAGGACCTTGGAGGTCATCTAGACCAGGGTTCTCCAACCTTGGTCTCTTTAAGACTTGTGGACTTCAACTCCCAGAATTAGTCTAAAAGTGACCAAGGTTGGAGACCCCTGATCTAGACCAACCACCACCACCCCCGCCCACCCAAGCAGGAGACCCTACACCATTTCTGACAGATGGCAGTCCAGTCTCTTCTCGAAAGCCTCCAGTGATGAAGCTCCCATAACTTCTAAATAATAGAATAATAACAGAATTGGAAGGGACCTTGGAGGTCATCTAATCCAATCCCTTACCCACCCAAGCAGGAGACCCTACACCATTTCTGACAGGTGGCAGTCCAGTCTCTTCTTGAAAGCTTCCACTGATGAAGCTCCCACAACGAAGGCAACTTCTGTTCCATGGGTTGATTGTTCTCACTGTCAGAAAATTCCTCCTTATTTCTAGGTTGAATCTCTCCTTCTTCAATTTCCATCCATTATTCCTTGTCTGGTGCTTTGGAGAATAGCTTGACCCCCTTCCTCCTCTCTGTGGCAGCCCCTCAAATATTGGAAGACTGCTATCCTGTCTCCCCTGGTCCTTCTCTTCACTAGACTAGCCAGGCCCAGTTCCTGCAACCGTTCATTGTTCATCGTATGTTTTATCCTCCAGTCCCCTAATCATCTTGGTTACAGATTAACAGAGTTGGAAGGGACCTTGTAGATCATCTAGTCCAACTCCCCACCCAAGCAGGAGACCCTACACCGTTTCTGATAGATGGCAGTCCAGTCTCTTCTTGAAAGCCTCCAGTGATGAAGCTCCCACAACTTCTGAAGGCAACTTCTATTCCATGGGTTGATTGCTCTCCCTGTCAGAAAATTCCTCCTTCTTTCCAGGTTGAATCTCTCCTTGTTCAGTTTCCATTCATTATTCTTTGTCTGGCCTTCGAGTGCTTTGGAGAATAGTTTGACCCCCTCCTCTCTGTGGCAGCCCCTCAAATACTGGAAGACTGCTATCATGTCTCCCCTGGTCCTTCTCTTCACTAGACTAGCCAGGCCCAGCTCCTGCAACCATTCATCATATGTTTTAGCCTCCAGTCGAGTGGTGGGATTCAAAAAATCTTACTACCGGTTCTGTGGGTGTGGCTTGGTGGGCGTGGTGGGGGAAAGATGCTGTAAAAATCTCCATTCCCACCACACTCTACAGGAAAGTTACTGCAAAATCCCCATTTCCTCCCAATCAGCTGGGACTCGGGAGGCAAAGAATAGATGGGGCGGGACCAGTTAGAGGTGGTATTTACCGGTTCACAGAACTACTCAACATTTCCTCTACCGGTTCTCCAGAACTGGTAAGAATGTGCTGAATATCACCTCTGCTCCAGTCCCCTCATCATCTAGACTAGCCAGGCCCAGTTCCTTCAACCGTTCATCGTACGTTTTATCCTCCAATCGCCTAATCCTCCTGGTTGCTCTTCTCTGCACTCTTTAAAGTCTCAACATCTTTTTTTATAGTGTGGTGACCAAAACTGGATGCAGTATTCTAGGTGTGGTCTTACTAAGACTTTATAGAGTGACATTAGTACCTCCTCCTTGATCCCGATTGTATCCCGCTGTTAATGCAATTTAGGATTGCATTGGCTTTTTTGGCTACCACCACACACTGCTGGCTCATATTAAACTGGCTGTCCACTAATTAATACCTTGTTGAACTGACTTAAGCGTATGTGAGGATTAAAAGGAAGAGGGGGAGACATTTGCTAGTCTCCAAGATTGCTGAAGGTTCTTGTTGTTTCTACCCTTGTGAAAAAGGAATGCCACAGTTTTGTTACACACACACACACACACACACACACACTTCCTATTCTCCAAAGCACCTGAGGGCAGAACAAGAAGCAAGGGGTGGAAACTTATCAAGGAGAGATGCAACCTAACATTGAGAATTTTCCTATCGGTGAGAACAATCCATGGAATGGCTTGCCTCCAGAAGCTGTGGGTGCTGCTTTGCTGGAGGAAAGACTGCATAGCCATTTGTCTGTCCTCCTGGTCGAGCAGGGGATTGGACTAGAAGATCTTCATGGTCTCTTCCTTCAGCCCGCCGATTTTATGTTCCGTGTTCTAACTTAGGAGAAATGTTTTTGAGAGTGAGAACAATTATTCAGCAGAATGGCTTGCCTCCCGAAGTTGTGGGTGCTTCATCGCTGGAGGTTTTCCAGAAGAGACTGGACAGCCATTTGTCTGGAATCTTATAGCATCTCCTGCTCGAGTAGAGGGTTGGTCTAGAAGACCTCCAAGGTCCCTTTCCAACCCTGTTATTCTGTAATTCTGTATGTAAGGGGAATTTTAAACGGATCAAGTGCCTGATCTTCGGACTTTTCGCCGTGAGCTGAAAACGCACCTATTTATTCAAGCGGGACTGGCTTAGAAGTTTTACTAAATTTTAACTGGGGCTATTTATATTTTAGGGTTTTAAACTGTTTTAAATTTTGGCCATCTTGTAATATGTTTTGTTTTAGTCTTGTTTTTAAAGTGTATATTGCGGATTTTTATTTGGCTGTACACCGCCCTGAGTCCTTCGGGAGAAGGGCGGTATAAAAATCGAATAAAATAAATAAATAAATAAAATAAATGTCTCGTGTGAGCAACTTTTAGCCTTAGTTCAAATTCTTCATGGAACACTAAGGAGCGCCAAATTGAAAATTGATGGGTATAATCCCTCCATCTTGATAGATTTAATGAAGGTACGAATTACAGCCGGTGTTAGAAAGCATTGGCTTCTATTGCCCTCAATCAATTTCACCCCACTCCCTTTAAAGTGACAGTTTTTTAAATGAATACATTCTCAAATTAAAGAAATCGCATTTCCCTCTGGCCTGAACGCTATTATCTGCGGTAACGATGCTATCCCGCATCAGCTGACGAGCCAATGGCCTTTGTGAATGCTGGTATGGAAAAGATGCTGCCCTTGTCGAGATATAGCTTTTATTATGGCCACATCGTAGGATTTTTTTTAAAAATAATAATAATAATAATTTTGTCCCCCGATTGGGATCAAGCACCTTCTTTAATTTCCCGTAAGGGTGTGTGATTATCACTTTGCTTGGAGACTCTAAGGGGTTGGTTTATTTATATCAATCAATCGATCAATCTATAAATACAGGATCTGATCAATTGCTGAAAATAAAGTGGCTTGATTTTATTATAGATTGTAGCATCTGTTTAAGCAAAACTGGATCACCTCAGTTGCCAATCAATATTAATTATTTCAATAGACCAGTGATGGCGAACCTTTTCGGCATCGAGTGCCCAAACTGGAATTGCGTATATGTGCGCGCATGCCGGAGCACGGTAAACTGGTCAGCTCGCACATGCCTGATTTTTAGGCATTTTGGGGCCGTTTTTTGGGCCAAAAAAGGCCCCCAAAACGGGCTGAAAATGGGCTAAAACGGTCAGAAAACGGGCCTGTTTTTGGGGTGTTTTTCAGGCCGTTTTCCGGCGCTCCAGCGCCCACAAAGACCAGCTGGCCAGTTCGCTCATGACTGTTTTTTGGCCGTTTTCAGGCCGTTTCTCGGGCCAAATAAGGCCCCTGAAAATGGGCTGAAAACGGGCTAAAACAGCCAGAAAACAGCCTGTTTTGGGGACTTTTTCAGGCTGTTTTCAGGCCGTTTTTTGGCACTCCAGTGCCCACGAAGACCAGCCATTTTCAGGCTATTTTTGGGCCAAATAAGGCCCCCCAAAATGGGCTGAAAACGGGCTAAAACAGCCAGAAAACAGCCTGATTTTTTGCCGTTTTTCAGGTCACTTTCAGGCCATTTTTTCAGTGCTCCAGCGCCCGGGAAGACCAGCAAATGAGAACAGCAGCTGGCGATGGTGCGTGTGCCCACAGAGAGGGTTCTGTGTGCCACCTCTGGCATGCGTGCCATAGGTTCGCCATCACGGCAATAGACCCATCCGTGTCCTTTTACAAGGGAATATTTCACAAACAAGTTTTGAACAAAAGGAGGGAAACTGTTTGGTTTCAGTCTGGGAAAGAAAGAGGACATACTTTATCTGGAACGATGCTGGAATTACTTACTCGGAGGATAAGGAACTGCTGTCCTTGCATCCTTGCTTAGATGCCGCTCTTCGGTTCCCACCGGTGGCAATTTTGATGATCGGAGGGGAGGGGAGACAGCCTAGGGTTGCAATTAAAACATACGCATATATTACAAAGCAAATATTTTTTTCCCCCTTTAATGACCCTGTAATCCCTTGCATCGGGATGGAGTCAGGCCGACTGAACGGAGCTGAGCATTTACTGGCTGGATGCCCTTCCTGACGCCTGTGCGGTGTTCACAGCACACAATTACTCATTGAGCCCAGAGAGAGAAACTGTAAGCCACAATTCACCTTTCTTATTTAGACATTCATTTGTTTAGTATTTTGATTCTCGGCCTTTCCTTGAGGAACGTCAAATAACACAAGCAGCGTTCATATCTCTAGTTCCCACCTTCACAAAATTTTACCCTTTAAAGTATGTTAAAAGATGGCAATTTGACCAAAACCCAGCAGATGAACAGCTGTCTGGAAATGAATCTGAACTTGAGGTTATCTGCTCTGTGTCCAATGCTTTATCCATTTACGTGTTACATTCCCTAAAGCAAATAACCTTGAATTTTGTGTTGGATCTAAGAATGAACATTATTTTTTGGAGATAAAAATCAACCCTGGAACAATGTTTCTTATGACAGGTAGTCCTTGGTTAATGACAGTCGTCATTCAGCGACTGCTCAAATTTATGATGGTGCTGCAAAAGTAGATTTATGAATGATTCGCAAGCTTACAGCAATTACAATGTCGCCATGGTATGTGGTTGTGATTCGGGCAGTGAGCAGCTGCTGCACATTGTGAAAGTGATGGCCACGCGCAACCTTCTTAGCCAACTTCTGGAAAGTAAAGTCAACAGGGAAGCTAGAAGGAACTTGCAAGCCATGGTCATGCAATGTCATACTTTTAACAACCACGAATCGTTTGGCGGCTCTAGCAGAACCGACATCATAAGACAGTCCTGGTCACAGGATGTTTCCCTAATGACTGTGCTGCTTAGGGACGGAGTTGCTGGTCCCAATTGTGGTTGTTAAGGGAGGACTGCCTGCTTTTAATACCTATGAAATGTCAAAAGGAATTTGGAAATAAAACTTGCCTGTATCAACTAAAAAAAAAAAAAAGATTAAAATTCTGGTTTTATAGGCAGTGTTATTTGAAACAGAACTAACTGCAGGGTTCCTTGGTACTCTCTGAATTTGGCTGTTTTCTTGCAGTCTTTTCATCACCAAACTCTGTAAGTGCATTGATGATATTACCTAGTTTGGTGATGAAATGTCTGCAAGAAAACCAAACTCAAAGAGCACCAAGGATTCCTTAATCCTTTTCCTCCTTCTCTTCCTCCACCATCATCACCACCAAACTCAAAGAGGACCAAGGACTCCCTCAGTTATTGTCATTACCGTCCTCCTCCTCTTCCCTCCTCCTCCTCTATTCCACAAACCCAACTCCCTTCTAGCACTGATAAGGTTACCTCGTTTGGTAATGAAACGTCTACAAGAAAACCACCAAGCTCAGAGAGGGCCAAGGACCCTACAGTTCAACCCTGAGCGACAAATATTCTCTTTTGTCAGAACTAACTTCATATTCTGCAACCTCATTCAAGGTCAAAAGGACATTGTCCCAAGAATCAACTTCTGTTCATCGCAAACTTACACCAGGCTCATCTTCATCTGAATTATCGAAGAGATTATCCAAATCATGAAGAGAAGGGGCCAAGTCAGTAACTTGTGTTAAGCTACCAGAACCAGCTCGGCCAGCCGAATTATCTTGCCGCGTATCTGGGAGAAGAAGAAGAAGAAGAAAAAGAAGAAAAAAAAACATCAAGAAATGAGAAAGCACAACAGACATTTAACCACGTCCCCAAATTTATCCTTAAAGGTACAGGTAAAGGTTCCTCTCGCACATATGAGCTAGTCATTCCCGACTCTAGGAGGCAGTGCTCATCTCCGTTTCAAAGCCGAAGAGCCAGCGCTGTCTGAAGACGTCTCCATGGTCATGTGGCCGGGCATGACTCAATGCCAAAGGCGCACGGAACGCTGTTCCCTTCCCACCAAAGGTGGTCCCTATTTTCCTACTTGCATTTTTTTAAGTGCTTTCGAACTGGTAGGTTGGCAGAAGCTGGGACAAGTCACGGGGGCTCACCCCGTTACGTGGCGCTAAGGATTCGAACCACTGAACGGCCGACCTTTCGATCGACGAGCTCAGTGTCTTAGCCGTTGAGCCACCGCGTCTCTTAATTTGTCCTTAAAATGCCTAATTAGAGACTCAGCAAAAAAATGATGCCCCGGGGGAAAATGTTCAAAAACTGGACGTTACCGCCGTCCCCGCCTTTTCTTCTTTTTGCTTATTGCGAAAGGATGGATGACTCGTGATGGCAGTTGACAATTCACCTACAGCGTACCTGTCTTAGGTGCAGAACTGAAGATGGACATGGCATCTTTCCCATCCGGCATGGTGGTTGAGTGACCTCCTGAAGTTAGCTCTTTAGCTGCAGTTCCGTCTTCTGGCTGCAATCACAAAGAATTTAACCAACTGTTATGGAGGTAAATTATTGTGAAAAATCCAAAAGAAAATGAGGAGGAAGAGATCTTGAATTATTTTAGCGCATTATCTTTTTATCTCCCTCCCTCTCTCTCTCTCTCCCTCTCTTTCTCTCTCTCATCTATCTTTCTCTCTCTCTCTCCACTCAATCTACTTATCTATATTGAACTATGTATCTATCTCTCTATCTACTTATCTATATCTATGTATGTGTTGTGACCGAGGCCCAAGTAGAGATTAACAAACACAATTCAGTCCTGAACAAACTTATTTTATTAAAACAGCTGAGAATTCATTCATTCTCAGCTTAGTCCAATACAAACTCTTCCTAAACAGTCCTTCGGCCTTATCACCAAACTTTGATGTCTTTGGCAACCTGCCAAAGGCTTTTCTTGGCAAAAAACCCACAAAGTTCAAGACTGACAATAAGCACTGGAATCAACGTTGCTTTTCCACAAAGAACCCAACAGTTCGTTGCTGGTCTTTTAAGCCTTGTGGGAGGGGCCAATTATCTCCTGACCTTACTCCCGAGTCATCCTTTTTGCTTTAACTGCTCTTGCCTTCTGGCAGCTCTTTGCATGCGTGCACTAGGAACAGGCTCCTCCTGTTCCTCTGCCTCTCTGCTGTCCACCTCTAGAGGCTCTGGAGTCTGTGCATTGCTCCCACATGGCCCTGGCCCCATCTCTGTCTCCAACGCAGAGCCTTCACCTGACTCCAGGACTGGCCCATGGTCTTCCCCAGCCTCCTCACTGTCCGACTCCACAGGCTGCTGGCAGACCACAACAGTATGCACTTATCTACATATGTGCATATCTATCTATCTGTCTGTCTGCCTGCCTGCCTGCCTACCTTCCTTCCATCCATCCATCCATCTGCCATTTTTCTCTGAGACACTTAACTAAGTGATATAAAGACCTAAACAATTGATTTAAAGACCCAGTGACTGCATTTTAAACCTGGTTGCTTTTCCTGATGCTTAACACAGGTGCCCTATGTTAGAATATAACTTTACATTATATAAATTCTATGACCATGTAAAGCATGTTGTGTAAATTCAAGTGTGAAGTCTGACTAAGGATGAAATCAAGCCAAGGGGATACGCAAAGCCATGAACCGCTCTACAAAGGTTTATGTCTCTACTTCGACGGGTACCTTATTCTTCTTCAGAGATTCTCTGTCAGTCCCAAGTTTGCATTTTTTAGTGCCCGTGAAACTGTATTTGATGTCCCCGTCCTGAAACGTGTATGGGTCAGTGGCATCTCCCAAGCATTCGCCAGATTGAGGAATTAGCGGTGAGGGGTCCAGATAATTCACTGCTTGCACAGGTTGGGTCTCCTCCATGATTTTAAATCTTTTATTAGGCTGTGCTAAGAACCTACAATAGATGAAAAAGAAGCACACAATATTATTATTATTATTATTATTATTATTATTATTATTATTAAAAATCAGTCCTAGAATTTCATTGCGACACTAACATGTCAGTAATCCCCCTTCTGGTTTGTTGAAGAATGAAAGCAAAATATTTCTCTAACTTCTGTGACTGTTAAAAACATCCTCCTCAAATAAATGGGCCAACAGACAACTTTTTCAACCTCAGCATCATACAACTTGCTTGTCGATGGCTAAGGGGAAACACGTGTTCATATCCAAACAGCCATCATTCTCTTCCCCCCATATCTAGATTCCTTCTGGGCAAAATCACTCTGGCCTAAGCCACACACCTGGTGGTCTAGACTGTGTCTAAGTGTTTCATTCCTTCTCCTTTGCAGCTTCAAGGAGAAATCTTCTGACTCAAGAGTTCTCTCAACCTGTCCTGTCTTTGGTTTTAGTAACTAGTCATTTATTGATTCGTTCATTTATTTATATCCCACCTGTGCTGTTCAGGTAGTAAATTAAGTTACTTTAAGAATTAAGATCTGTCTCCCTAAGAGACTGCATTGTGGGAGATGCAGACAGAGATTGCATGATGGGAAATGTAATCCATGACATGTGACCACATCTGTGTGTCTGAGTGGCCACTGAGGCTCTCTGCCTGGGGTTGTAGAACAAAGCTCGGCCATTATGAATTGCCACAGAGGAGAGAAACATGCTTTCTGAACAGGGGGACAGATCTACCGTCATTTTACACTAGGAAATGGGACAGATTATGAAATAAGGATGAATCTCACCATGCACAAATAATTCAAGGTGGTGAATACACCTTCCTCCTCCTAGGGTCCCCCACAAGAACAAGAGAAGTTTCAGAACACCATTCCGTAGAAATATCTGAATAACTGCAGAACTGCGCTGTTATTCTGAGATAATTTGAGGATGCACGTTGCTGGCTTTAATTTGCGGTATTCTTGAAGCCTGACATCAATATTTTAGGCCTTAGCTGGTTATTATTATGGATAATGTGCTGTATAAAATCTGCCCTGTGGCTTATCTTTTCTTTTCTTTTTTCTTCCCTTCCCCAGTAAACTGTAATAATATAATTACGCGATGCGATATTTAGCATGTTCTAACTCACCACAAAGGAAAAAATGAATGGGGAAGCGCCTGATACATTCTCATGTCAGCCTGCTTTATCATTATGATTTCTGAAGAAATGCAGAGGAGGAAGACTTCTCAAAGCTAGCGGGAATCTCTTAGTCCAACTTGAGAAGAAAGAACAACACAGTTTTCCAACGTTCCTGCTTTAATTATTTGTTGGTATCCTTCGGTATTCTGACAGGTCATCTTAAAATCACCTCACGGGGGTATACATTTTTCTGTGGTCACAGGGATGGTACCACATGACCTCCTAAAAGAATCGCTCTCATTTATGATGGAGAACACAGGCGCATGGAGACTAGCACCCCGGCTATCGGCTATTTACATCGATGGCTTGAAAATCATGCTTCCCATAATTGTCTATGACAATTCGCCATAGCACCAACTCATTGTAGCCAACTCACCAGAGCCGACTCAAGGCAGGACATTTCGCTGTGGGGCAAAAGGAATACTGATATCAAAGAAATGGTGGAATAGAATCATTAAGCCTCAATGATGCAGTGGTTAGAGGGCAGTATCTCAGATTGACTCTCACCAGGCTCAAGGCTGATTCAGCCTTCCATCCTTTCGAGGTAAGTAAAATGAGGACCCAGATTGTTGGGGGCGAGAGGCTGACTCTGTAAAGCACTTAGAGAGGGCTGGAATATAAGCGGTATATAAGTCTTAAGTGCTATTGCTTTTGTTTTGCTCTTCTTTTTCTCCTTCCTTCCTTCTTTCCTTCCCTTTCTTCCTGTGCAATAGTTAGAAAGGAGTATCGCAGGCTTACTCTGCCAACTGCCAGGAGTTCGATCCTGACCTGCTCAAGGTTGACTCAGCCTTCCATCCTTCCGAGGTAGGTAAAATGAGGACCCAGATTGTTGGGGTTTGCAAGAGGCGGACTCTGTAAAACGCTTAGAGAGGGCCGTAAAGCACTGTAAAGTGGTATATAAGCCTAAGGGCTACTGCAATTGCTATTAAAGACAGGATTTTGAATAACTCAATTGAATTGTTAAATTGTCCTGCGGCGAGTTGTCCTACTGAGAGTTGGCTGTGGTGAGCTGTCCCACAGCAAGTTAGCCATGGCGCATTGGCCGCAGTGAGTCGGCTCTGGCAAGTCATCCCATCCCATCCTGACACACTGGAAGGAAAACGAGACTTGGTCTTACCTTTTCAGTGGACTGTTTTCCGATGCCACGTCCATCTTGACGTCGTGGATCTCACACTGGAGTTCTGGAGGCCTGAATTCTAGATTGCTGGGGAGAGGAAGCAAATATCCCTGCCATTTGTTGGATGACTCCTGGTTGTGTACGACACCGCAGTACAAAGCTGTCTCGCTGACTTCGGCCATCAGAGGCAACCTTTGACCCACGAGGACTGTCCGATCCTCCGCGCTGGCCATGGGCTGAAGTTCTAACCCATTGCTGTAGAGGGTTGGATTGCCAGGATCGGACGACGGATCCAACGTGTCGGATTCCTGGCCCCTGGGCTGGGGGCTGAGGGTCGGAGGCAGAGGAGAGATGGGGGAACGGGGAGAATCCATAGGATTCGAATTGGCTGGCTTGCTCGGGTGTCGGGGAGGCAGGGACAGCTGCTTCTCGTACTTCCTATTACTTGCAGCTTCTAAGGAAGGTTCCACCCCGGCCAAGGCCAGCTTCTGTCCCGAAGGGTCCTGCTCCAGACACAGGTCTTCGGTGACCGAAGGACGATGATGAAATGGCAGCAACGATCTCTTCTGAACTTTCTCCGATTTCTCCTGCCTCTCGGTGGTTTTGTGCTTAGAGGCAGGAGGGGGTAAGGTGGAAGAGGACGTGGTTCCCCCTCCGAACCCCGGCTGTGATATCGTGGGCGGACGACTGGAGCCGACAGCACAGCGTTGCTTCAGGAGTTTGTGCCTGGGAGGAAAAAGAAAAAGAAAAAGAAAAAAGGAAGGAAGAAAAACTTGAAAGAATTTACCAAATGGGGCTCTTAGGGCAGGGATGTCCAACCTTGGACTTCAACTCCCAGAATTCCCCACCTAGGAATTCTGGAAGTTGATGTCCACGAGTCTTAAAATTGACACTCTTGCTTTAAAGCAGTGGTTGTCAACATTGACAAGTGATTTTTTTTTTTAACATATTCTCAGATTATTATTTATTTATTATTTATTTTATTATTTAGATTTTTATACCGCCCTTCTCCCGAAGGACTCAGGGCGGGCCAGATTAAAACAGAACAATATACAAATTAAAACTACAGTTAAAATAATGTATTCTATAAATGGCCGAAAATTAAAACTGTCAAATTTGACCCATAAATAAAATACACCAATTAAAATTATTAAAATTTGAAAAATTTTAAAAAATTAAAATATTAAAAAATTAAGCCAGTCCCGCTTGAATAAACAAGTACGTTTTCAATTCACGGCAAAAGGTCCGAAGGTCAGGTAATTGACGCAAACCACGGGGAAGTTTGTTCCAGAGGGTAGGTGCTCCAACAGAAAAGGCCCTTCCCCTGGGGGCCGCCAACCGACATTGCTTGGCGGATGGCACCCTGAGAAGACCCTCTCTGTGTGAGCGTACGGGTCGGTGGGAGGCATAAGGTAACAGCAGGCGGTCCCGTAAGTACCCGGGCCCTAAGCCATGGAGCACTTTAAAGGTGGTAACCAACACCTTGAAGCGCACCCGAAAGACCACAGGTAGCCAGTGCAGACTGTGCAGGAGCGGTGTTACCCGGGAGCAACGTGTGGCTCCCTCAATCACCCGCGCAGCTGCATTCTGGACTAACTGAAGCCTCCGAGTGCACTTCAGGGGTAGCCCCATGTAGAGAGCATTGCAATAATCCAGACGAGAAGTGACTAGAGCGTGAGTGACCGTGCATAAGGCATCCCGGTCAAGGAAGGGGCGCAACTGGCGAACCAGGCGAACTCCTGCAAAAAAAGCTCTCCTGGAGACGGCCGCCAACTGGTCTTCAAACGACAGATTATGGTTTCTCAACCTGCAATTTTAAGACATGTAGACTCTAACCCCAAAGCTGGGGAATTCTGGGAGTTGGAAGTCCACAAGTCTTCAAAGGTGCCAAGATTGGACACACTTGCTTTAAAGCAGCGGTTTTCAACCTGGGCAAATTGAAGTTGGGTGGATTTCAACTCCCAGAATTGGGAGATGTGCCACGGCTGGCTGGCTGAATTCTGCGAATTCACAGAATTCACGATCGGCTTTCTTGCCTTAGGTGGAACTAGAACTCACTGTCTCCTGGTGATAGGCCCAGAGTCAGCCAGCCAGCTTTCATGCCTAACTAAGATGGAGCTAGAACTCACTGTCTCCTGGAAATTGGTCCAAAATCAGCCAGACAGCTTTCATGATTAACTAAAGTAAGACTAGAACT
This sequence comes from Ahaetulla prasina, assembly GCF_028640845.1. Taxonomy (NCBI): domain Eukaryota; kingdom Metazoa; phylum Chordata; class Lepidosauria; order Squamata; family Colubridae; genus Ahaetulla; species Ahaetulla prasina. The sequence goes on along the minus strand of NC_080553.1, from coordinate 12,528,410 downwards.
CACTGTCTCCTGGTGATAGGCCCAAAGTCAGCCAGCCAGCTTTCATGCCTAACTAAGGTGGGACTAGAACTCACCGTCTCCTGGTGACAGGCCCAAAGTCAGCCAGCCAGCTTTCATGCCTAACTAAGATGGAGCTAGAACTCACTGTCTCCTGGAAATTGGTCCAAAATCAGCCAGGCAGCTTTCATGGTTAACTAAAGTAAGACTAGAACTCACTGTCTCCTGGTGATAGGCCCAAAGTCAGCCAGACAGCTTTCGCGGCTAACTAAGGTGGAGCTAGAATTCACCATATCCTGATTTCTAAGCCAGCACTATATCAAACTTACATACGTAACCCTATTTTCTTCTGTGTGAATGATCTTGAGATTCTTCTCCCTTTTACTGACCTGGAACAAGAGCAGGGGACTCTTTGGGCTGGATCCACAAAATCCCAAGAAACACAGCTGACGGGGGCATCTTCTTCCATATTGGTAGCGGAAACGGGATTCCTTCTGGTAGGAATTAAAGCAGATGTAACTGTGTCAGCAGGCCAGGAAGCCTTAATTTATGAGTGCAGAAGCTCAAAAGGTAAGTGGGAATGAATGAATGAATGACCAATGCTCCCCAAGCTAAATGAAGCTATTTTTCATCAGGTTTGAAAATTTTCTTTTCTTAGTTCGGATATTATGTGAACGGAGTGCCACATTTTTGCAAAAGTTATATTTTACAAGCCGGGCTAAAAGGGAATTTTGTTTTCTGTACACTCAGTTGGCACCCAGTTTATTTTTATGTGTAGCCACATCTGAGCTTTTTTCGCATACCTGCATATTATTACTAAATCAGATTTACAGTTCGTACTTTCCGCTCCAATCTTCAGAAACACCACTAGCAATACCAACAAACATACTTCATATCAGTGGTGAAATCCAAATTTCTTTTTTACCGGTTCTGTGGGCATGGCATGGCTTGGTGGGCGTGACTTGGTGGGCATGGCAGGGGAAGGATACTGCAAAATCTCCATTCCCACACCACTCCAGGGGAAGGACACCGCAAAATTCCCATTCCCACCCGACTCCTGGGGGAAGGATATTGCCAAATCCCCATTCCCTCTCCACTCCTGGGGGAAAGATATTGCAAAATCCCCATTCCCACCTCACTCTAGGGCCAGCCAGAGGTGGCATTTGCCAGTTCTCTGAACTATTCAAAATTTTCACTACCAGTTCTCCGAACTACTCAAAATTTCTGCTACCGGTTGGTTCTTTAGAACCCGTCAGAACCTGCTGGATTTCGCCCTGCTTCATATGTATGTATGTATTTGTGCGCATCGGAGATATAACCAAGGCACAAATCATCAAAGAACAGCGGAGCAAGGTTTAGCAAAATTAAAATGTATATGTGAATGCCACAGGGAGGAATAACATGAATAACAGAGCTGGAAGGAACCTTGGAGGTCCTTCTGCTCATCTAAGCTGAGCCATCTTGACCGGTGGTCTCTGAGAAGACGCATAATAATTGCAATTTTGTTATTCTATGTATGACTCAGAATTCCTTTTAAGGAACTCGGGATGTTGCAACTCAGATTAAAACCACAAGGGCCTAAATATGTCCCTTACTCGTCTTCTTCTAAATGGGCTTGATATAGGACAGGAGTCAGCAATCTGTGGCTCTGGAGCCGCATGTGGCTCTTGCATCCCTCTGTTGCAGCTCCCTGTCACCAGTCGGCTCCACAATTGATAGGGCTTTTGGTTAGGACAGGTAGAAGAAAAAAGGACGCCGTGCTAGGAGGAGACTCTATGGTGGGGTAACCGGACTTCCGGTCGGCTCCAGAATTGAATGGGGGGCTTCTGGTTAGGACCTTTGTGGCTCTTTGAGTGTTTAAGGTTGCCGACCACTGATTTAGGAGGACAGGCAGAGCCAAGGGAAAGAGTCAAGAGATGAATCAACCTAGAATCCTTACATTCCCACAAGCGGTTTAGGTTCAACCCCTCTTGAATTTCATTACCTAGTACCAATTAGGTAGAATTTCATTACCTAGTGCCACAGATTGTTGTGTACGGGCAAGAATAATAAATCAACTTGACTAGAACCTAATTGAGTAGTCCTGATTCTTCGCATCTGACACTTTGGTGGGGCTCACAATAAACTCATAAAGATTAGGACCAGCAGTTCTTCAACACGATCCCCCAAATTAGTCATTCAGTTTGACATACAAAGCAGGGGTGAAACGCTATTGGTTTGGACTGGTTCGGCCAAATTGGTAGCGATGGCGGTCGGTGGTTCGGAGACTCGGTAGCGATGGCAGCAAGAGGCTCCCGCTCAGTCGTTACTTCCTGGTTTTAACAGGAAGTAACCTGTTTTTTTACCCTCTGCACATGCGTAGAAGGGTTTGCGTATGCGCAGAGGGTCCACGTGTACACATGAGGCACATGCGCATGGCGCAGGCACTTCCAAACCGTTAGGGTAGGTAAATAGATATCACCCCAATACAAATATTCACTCATTTATTCTCTCTCTCTCTCTCTCTCTCTCTCTCTCTCTCTCTCTCTCTCTCTCTCACTCACTCACACATACACACACACACACACACACACACGTCCATAGAGAGACAGGTTATTAAAATGAGCAGTTGTAGAAGTTTGTAGCAAAAGAGTCCAGGGAAACCCAGTGTTCCTACTTGGACTGTGTCCTATTGAGGATGCATTCTTTCCAAACTCGGTGGACCATACAGTTCTGAAATTTGGGCGGCATCTTCCCCGATTTTTTGGGACTCTGCATAGTGACCATTCCATCTGGTGCGGCTGAATGATTGACGATGGTTGGAATGCCTCCACTGTCACCTGCAATAAATAGCAGATTTATTATTATTTTTTTGAGAATTTTATTCTGTTTGTTTGTTTGTTAAACTTGTTTGCCCCCGATTTTGCCTAGACGCGACTCTAGGTTGGCTCCCAAACATTAAAAGCCAATACAATAAAACATTGAAGGAATAAATATTCATTAAAATGGTAGTAATTTACAATGAAAAAAGGTGGGAGAGGAAGGGTGCAGGATGCAACAGGATTATCTGGATATAAAATGCAAATTAAAATGATGATGACAGGAAATCAAATAAGGAAGCATCAGGAAACACACAGATCCAAAGCTTGCACCCTGTTTCCCCTCAAATAAGACATCACCAGACTTTTGAACACATGGCAATAAGGCCAAGCGCTTATTTCAGGGTTCAAAAAATTGTAAGGCAGGGTCTTATTTTCGGGGAAACACGGTATATATTTACAGATGAACAACAGTTTGATTTTAGACACAAACAAAATCTGGGATTTGATACAGACAACCCCAGCTTGTCGGAATGGAGTGTATGGATTCACATTTACTGCCGGGGTAGAGCAGCTAGACAATTCCAAAACCTCCAGCTGTAATAATATTCAGGCCAACAACACTGTATTGATCATCTCTCACCGGGGTTACTATCCATTTTATAAATCTAATGACAGATAAATAAATATAAACAACAGAATAACAGAATTGCTAGGGACCTTGGAGGCCTTTCCAGTCCAACCTCCTCAATGGAAGACAGGTTGGTAGCCATTGGTTTTTTTCTGCAGGTCTAATGATCCTCTGAAGTCTGTGTCTGTCTTGTTGGGTTGCAGAACCAAATCAGACAGTTATGGAGGTGCAGATGACAGACTCAATCATTCCTCTGTAGAATATATATAGAATTACTATATATGCTGACAGCAGCAAGACTATTGTATGCGCAAAAATGGAAGGACACTTCGATTCCTACTATGGAAGAAGCATCATCATCATCATCTTCATTTAACGACCCCATAATCCCTTGCAGAGTGGAGTCCGGGCAACTGAATGGAGCTAGAAGAGTGTTTTAATGGCCAGATTCCCTTCCTGTCGCCGATGCGGAGTTTTGTTCAGCGGATATATTCTCAGAACGATTGCAGAAATTGACGGGAGTTGGCTGAAATGGCAAAACTGACTACCTTGATTAAAGAAAAGAACGTAAGTACTTTTTTGTTTCAACATCTGAACTTCGTGCTTGATGTGGAAAACAATGAAACTTTGGTTTTCGGTTTTACCGATTAGATTGATAGATCTTTATAAAATGACTTGTTCATACTACTGTTTCCCTGAAAATAAGCCCTCCCCGAAAATATTTAAGCGTATGCGCAGCCGGTCCCCGCCATTTCCTCTGGTTAGGGTTAGGGAGACAGAGCTGGAAATCAGGTAAGACGCCAAGAGGAGCCCCGTCTTGCTCCCCGTGCCCCAAAATAATAAGACCTCCCCGAAAATAAGGCCAAGCGCTTATTTCACGGTTCAAAGAAATATAAGACAGGATCTTATTTTGGGGGAACCATGGTATTATGGAAAAGCAAAAAGCTGTGATTTGATGTCAATGCCATATTCTACAGCAATAGAGAGAGTTGGAAGTCAATACTTCTTTTTCTTTCCCTATATTTCCTCACTTTTCTTCCCCCTTTCTCCTTCCCCTTCATTGTCCTTTGATTTACTTTTGTATTTTGTATTTTACTGCTTCTTCTTGTACCATATCCGACATCGGATGTTGGCGATTTATGTTGGCGATCCTATTTTTATCAACAGCCCCACAAAAAAAGTGCTGCTGAGGTTTGTCCAAATCGGTCCCGCAGATTTTTTTAAGCCACGGTTGTTCTTCTTCTGCCTGGACCTCGTTTGCCTTCAATCTTTCCTTGGAGAGGATTAAGTGAAGTTTACAATACTTTATCACTTAATAAAATGGGATTACAAAAAGAAAAAGAGAGAAAGACAAAAATTTGTTTTCTGCTTTTCTCCATCGGAGGCAGGAGAGGCGGCTTCTAGTCGGCAGCAAATTTCAGGATTTCTGGTCTGAAAGCAACCTCAACTGGAAGGAAGGGAAGCGTCAAGTCAACGCAACTCAAGTCGGACAGCAGAGGGAGCCTTGTGTTCGCTTAGCGTCTTAACCACGTGTCCCAAAAAACAACAACGCCGAGCGCTTGGGCTGGAAAAGGGGGTAATTGTACAAATCCTCAACAAGGTCAAACATGTTTACAGAACTCCTTGTTCTAATGTCTGGCGTGGCCAGGGGGAAAAAAAAAAGGCTTGTGAATAAAACACTGGAAACAGCCAAAGTACAGCGATCTGGGGAGGGGAAGGGTGGGCGGGAAGGAAAGCCATTCACCGAGAATGGTGGATGCCTGTTACTGAGATGACCAGAACACGCTGAGCCAGTTTTTCTGGCTATTATTTCTGTGGCTTCAAAGTTTGATATTGACACCCTTTTCTTTCTTTTTCTTTCTTTCTTCTTTCTTTCTCTTTCTCTCTCCTATTCTATCATCTATCTATATGTCTGTCTATGAACCTATTATCCTATTATCTTTCTTTCTTTCCTTCTCTCCCCTCCTCTCTATTCTATCATTTATCTATGTCTATGCATCTTTTATCCTATTTTCTTTCTTTCTCTCTCTCTCTCTCTCTCTCTCTCTCTTCTATCATCTATCTATATGTCTGTCTATGCACCTGTTATCCTACTATCTTTTTTCTTTCCTTCTCTCCCTCTCTATTCTATCATTTATCTATGTCTGTCTATGCATTTATCATTCTATTTCTTTCTCTCTCTCTCCCCCCCTCTCTCTCTCCCTCCCTCCCTCCCTGAATTTCTCCAACAGCAGCATGACCTGGCCACTCTTCTGCCAGGATGTTGACAAGGAATGTGGACTTGACTTGCTTTTACAATGACGCAATGTTTTGTGGGAGGGAAATACTTCAGATTCCCGGGTGTCAATTTTGCAAATGCCTTTTTAAAAAAAATCTGGTCCCACTAGCATTGGTTTCCTGATCTTCACAGGGTTTACAGAAGTACAGAATAACAGAACTGGAAGGGAACCCTGGAGGTCTTCTAGTCCAACTCCCTGCTCAAGCAGGAGACACTATATCATTCTGGACAAATGGCTGTCCAGTCTCTTGAAAACCTCCAGCGATGGAGCACCCACAACTTCTGGAGGCGAGTCATTCCACTGATCAGTTGTTTGACCGACGGAAAATTTATTCTCACTTCTAGGTTGGATGCTATTTAGCAATAGCAATCGCACTTAGACTTATATACCGCTTCACAATGCTTCACAGCCTTCTCTAAGCGGTTTACAGAGTCAGCCTCTTGCCCCCAACGATCTGGGTCCTCATTTTACTGACCTTGGAAGGATGGAAGGCTGAGTCAACTTTGAGCTGGTGGGAATCAAACTGCCGAACTGCTGGCAACCAGCAGTCAGCAGAATTTGCCTGCAATACTGCATTTTAACCACTGCGCCACCCTGGCTTTATTAATATATTGTTTTTATACTCCTTCTATATTTAAAGTACTATGCCTGTTTTGATCCTATCAATTAAGATCAGCACTTCAGATATTTTATGGGTTGTCTTCAAGGTACGACCACCGTTGCGACCGGAATTTCAGTTGCTGTTCTGACCTAGGCTTCCTTAGAAATTAAACAGCACAAATTTAGTCCCGGCAAACTTCTTTAATTCATACGGCTGTAAATTAATTTCATTTACAGCCCGCAAGGCTTGATAAACAGTCTTTCAGAGGAAGGTTATCAACACCCACCTATCTCACGTGGAACGCTGCCAAAGAGCTCATTTCCAGATGCAGGGCAAGGCCAAACTTGGCACCGAGTCACACACAGAATTTTCAAATCTTCAGTCGGCCAGATGAACTAATTGCTTCCTGCAAAAGCTCACGTCCCATTCGCTTCTCTTTTATGTCTTATGGGAGGGGCCAATCATCTCCAGGCCTTACTCCCAAGTCGACCCTGTTTCCTTAATTGTTCCTGTCTCCTGGCAGTTCTGTGCATGCGCACACTGGGAACAGGCTCCAGCTGTTCTTCTGCCTCGCTGATGTCAGACTCCGGAGGCAGCAAAGAACTACCAGATGGCCTTGTCCCCTTCTCTGCCTCTGACTCAGAGCCCTCGTCCAAGCCTTCCCCAGACTCCAGGACTGGCTCATGTTCCTCCCCAACCTCCTCACTGTCCGAATCTGCTGCCAGCTCTGCTGGCCGCTGGTGGGCCGCAACAGTTGCTAAGCAATGCGGTCATGACCGGACCTGATTTTAAATCATTTTTTCTGCAATCCTTAAGCAAATTGTGTGTTCATTAAGGGAATCCAGCTTCCTCAATGGACCTTGCTTGTCGGAAACCAGCTGAGAAGGTTTGCAAATGGAGATCAGGAATCAGCAACGTGAGCTGGTTTCCAAGTACTCAAATTGAGATCCTGTGGTCAAAGAGGCAGGGCAGTGATCAGAACACCAAGGTCGGATCGTAACTCATTTTTTTCAAAGGCCATCGTAACTTGTGGATGAAATTGCAGATGCTGTTATCAATGGAGGTTTTCAAAACTAGACTGGACAATTAATTGACTGGCTGTTATAAGGTCTCCTACCTTAAGCCGGGGGTTGGACTAGAAGGCCTCCAAGGACCCTCCCAGCTCTATGATTCTATCTTCTATGTTCTAAAAACTCCACAATGGAGATTCTATCACTATATACTTTGCCTTCCACTTTCTTTGAATTTGAAGGGCTGAAAGAAATTCATTAAAAAGCAAAACCTTTTCAAACAAACAAACAAACAAAAAACCACCCCAAAACACTGGGAACCAGGCTAGGCATTCTACCAATTAAGGGGGGGGGGGGGAATATTAGTTGCTTATTATTATTCCTGGGAAATGGTTCAACATCCACACAGAGAAAGTGTTCCTAAGGTATATTTATTCCCTCCTGTTTTTGTAGATCTGAAATGTCAGCCCAGTGACTTATTTTCCAGTTTTCTCCGTGTCTTTCTAATTTGTGCAAGTATGTTTCGTGGAAGAAAACGAAAAACAACTGCTATAATTAATAATACGTTCACCAATTATGCCTACCTAGAGGATTAACTGATGCCAGAACTACATTATGTATCTGACTATTGGCAGGGTGAGCGTTTTTATTCCTGGTGCATAAAAGAAGAAAACAAGAAAAATCTGGTATGATAAGCTTTGAACCAAAGTACCGTATTTTTCGGAGTACAAGACACACTTTCCCCACCCACCCACCCCTAAAAGAGGCTGAAAATTTGGATGCGTCTTATACTCTGAATTTAACACCCGTCTACCCGCCGGCCCCCACCCTTCAGTCTCCATGCGTCCTCTTCCTGGCTGCAGAGATTGCCACCGACAATGGCTTGTGTTTTGGGGCTCCGCGCATCACGTTTTCAGACTCCAAACGCTCTGTTTGAGAGACCTTCAAGGCTGCGGGGATCGCCAAAGCACATCGCCGTCGATCGCTGCCTGAAAACGCGATGCGTTTGGAGGCTGAAAACATGATGCGTGGAGCCCAAAATGGCTACCCGGTACAGCTGCTGCCTTCTCTTACCCCTTCTGTGCCTGCTTTAGTCACCGGAGCTCCCTCCAATGATCAGTTGTGCTTTAGAAGCTGTTTTTCAGCCCCAACGCGAGCAAAGCAATCTTCCGTGCTTTGCCTGCTTTTCTAATTGCTGCTCACTCCGACGATCAGCTGTGCTTTAGAAGCTGTTTTTTAGCCCCAACACAAGCAAAGTGATCTTCCGTGCTTTGCCTGCTTTTCTAACTGCTGCTCCCTCCGATGATCAGTTGTCCTTTAGAATCTGTTTTTTAGTCCCAACCAGGAGCTGAGGCGCGCTCAAAACCAGCAAACTAACATGCTGAAGCTGACCAGGCTAAGGATGCTAGGCAGATGAATACCTGGTAGGCAGAGGTTGTTTTTTTCCCTATTTTCCTCCCCCAAAACTAAGGTGCATCTTATACTCCGAAAAACACGGTAAACCAAGAAAGGTTTTAGAAAAAGATATGGTTTCATAAAGAGGAGACCGCAATACCCACAGCTGAATGAACGAAATAATCTCAGCCATAAAAGCAAGTGGTTTAAATTACACCCTTGTTGAGAGGGGAAAAACAACAACCAAGTTTTTCACTTACCTATGACGGTCTGTTCCGGAGAAGTGGGTGGGGTGAGCAACATTCCGCAACTGCTGGTGTCTTTCAAGGTTCCAGCTCCTTGTTGTGCCACGCTATTGTGGCTTCCTGGGGTGGAAGTGCTCTGAGACACGGGAATATCGTTTTGAGAGATAAGAATGAAGGCAGAAGGGTACACCATTCGGACACCACCTGTTAAGGCCGAGGGGAAGGAAGGGTGGGAGTGAAACAGAGAGTTGGGGTGGTTGTGGTTGTTGTTTTTAAAGGTTATATTTGTAATTTAGCCAACGTTGTGTGTATTTTCACATGCAAACAGCATCTGCAATTACATATATGTGTGGATGGTGCATCAATAGGGAGGGAAGGAAGGAAGGAGGGAGGGAGGGAAGGAAGGAAGGAAGGGGAGGGAGGAAGGAAGGGAGGGAGGGAGGAAGGAAGGAAATGGGAGAGAAGAAAAGAAAGGAAGGAAGGGGAGGGAGGAAGGAAGGAGGAAAATGGGAGAGAAGAAGAGGGAGGAAGGAAGGAAGGAAGGAAGGAAGGAAGGAAGGAAGGAAGGAAGGAAGGAAGGAAGGAAATGGGAGAGAGGAAGGAAGGAAGGAAGGAAGGAAGGAAGGAAGGAGGAAAATGGGAGAGAAGAAGAAGGAAGGAAGGAAGGAAGGAAGGAAGGAAGGAAGGAAGGAAGGAAGGAAGGAAGGAAATGGGAGAGAAGAAAAGAAAGGAAGGAAGGGAGGGAGGAAGGAAGGAGGAAAATGGGAGAGAAGAAGAGGAGGAAGGAAGGAAGGAAGGAAGGAAGGAAGGAAGGAAGGAAGGAAGGAAGGAAGGAAATGGGAGAGAAGAAAAGAAAGGAAGGAAGGGGAGGGAGGAAGGAAGGAGGAAAATGGGAGAGAAGAAGAGGAAGGAAGGGAAGGAAGGAAGGAAGGAAGGAAGGAAGGAAGGAAGGAAGGGGAGGGTGGGAGGGAGGGAGGGAGGAAGGAAGGGAGGAAGGAAGGAAGGAAGGAAGGAAGGAAGGAAGGAAGGAAGGAAGGAAGGAAGGAAGGAAATGGGAGGGAGCGAGGAAGGAAGGAATTGTTTTGATCCTTAAATAAAAACACAAAGAAATCGTCTGAGACTATTTCTAAGTTACAAAACAAAACCCACCAGATTTCAAACAAAAGAACAGATCAAAACACGAGAAGAACTGCCGTAAAAACATGTGTTATACTTAAAGACTTGGTTTTTTTAAAGATTGTTGTATTTGAACTGGACCTGAATCAAACAGAAGAGACTTTTCCAGGGAAGGGAAAAAAATACAGATTCTCTCACCAACAATGACTTCTACGGCCACGGGAAAGTCATCGTCGTATCCCAGCTCCTCTTCCTCTTTCACTCTCTCCTTCCTCTTCAGCACCATGGGATAAAAATACTGCCATTCTTCAATTAGCTTCCTGGTCGCCGGGTCAGACATCTTGTAAGCTTGGCCTGTTAAAGTACCACTTAAGCCGTACGGACTGATCAACACTGGTTGGAAAACAGACAGCAACACAAAACGAAACAGAGTGGTTAGCGCCTAGATCAAACTTTCAGATTAACAGAGTTGGAAGGGACCTTATAGGTCATCTAGTCGAAACCCCCGCTTAAGGAGACCCTGCTTATTCCATCTTGGGTCACTATTAAAGCTTGTTGCTTGTTCGGAGTTTGTGTTTAAGGATTTGAAGGGCCGAGAGAGAGGGACTAGCCCCAAATCACCCGGTATTAATAGCTGCCCCAAGAGTTAAAAACATGTTGGCGATTCTGCAAATGGCAGCTTTATTAATAAACTAACAACTATGTATTACAGCAATTAAAAAGGGGAGAGGCAATCCTTAAATAGAAAAATTTAAGAAAGCGGTTCAAACACAGCAATTCAGGAGGGGGGGGGGAAACAGATTCGGATGAAATAAATATAATTCGGGTCACTTTTGCTGCTCATGCATTGAGCTTTTAAGAAAGAGGCACGCTAGGAAAATATCTGCTCCTTGAGTGGGAAAGAATTAAAATGATGACGCTATTTTTTTTTTTAAAGCGCAGGCTCTATAAATAGATCACATCAGGTATTCTTCTGCAAAGGGAAGTGTGTTTCCGTTTCATTAAAAAAGAAAAAAAAAACCTCTTTAATTATCGGATGCCTGCTTCTGGCGAAGAGGAGAGCTCAAGGCAGCATTATCTCACGTTTCCTACTGCAATTTTTCCCCCCTACAACAACCCTGTGAGGTTGCTTGGGCTGAGAAAGAGCACAACGGGGCCAAAATCACCCAGGGAATTTACCCTAGCTGAGGGTGGACTCGAACCCGGCGGCCTCTGATCGCCGTCAAGGACTTCACCACAGGCAGTCCTCGATTTGTGTGCCCACAATCAGAGCCAAAATTTCCATCGCTAAGCAGAACGGTGGTTGAGTGAATTTTACGGCCTTTCTTGCCTTTAAGTGGATCACTGTGGTCGTTCAATAAGTAACAAGAATTGTTAAGTGAATCTGCGACCATCCTAAATGTGAGCCAGTTGCCAAGCATCATTCCATTTGCATTTTTTTTTACGTGCTTTTGAACTGCTAGGTTGGCAGAAGCTGAGCCAAGTCACGGGAGCTCACCCCGTTACGCGGCACTAGGGACTCGAACCGCTGAACTGCCGACCTTTCGATCGATAAGCTAGCATCTTAGCCACTGAGCCACCGCATCCTCGACACCAGTTCTTAGGCAACCCCAAAAACGCCACCTCTCTTTCTCTTGGACTAGGCCCATATTTTTCCGACTGATTGGCCTTTATGTCTTGCATGTACATTGAAGCAGGCAAAAAGGAATTCGTTATTTCTGAACGCGCCAACTCATGTCTCTCTAAGCAGATCTAATTATTTAATGCAAAAGGATAAAACAGCATGATCAAATGTTATGGATTATGCTCTAAGGTAGCATCAGGGCTTTGTTTAGTTGCAAGCCGATATTGGCTAATTGTTACAGCAACCAATTAAAATGCATACCTCTTCAGGAAATACATTAATTACCAAGGGAAATGGTTTAACCTCCTCTCTTTCTCTCTCTTACCCCCGCATCTTTTTTTTTAAAGATCATTTTTATTATGGGACCCCCCACAGTATCCATTTATATAACTTTGATTTAAATCCATCTGCCTTCCAGCAGAATTAAAACTCAAATATATATATATATATGTATATATGTATATGTATATATATATGTATGTATGTATGTATGTATATATATATATATATATATATATATATATATATATATATATATATATATGTATATATGTATATATGTATATTGTATATATATATGTATATTGTATATATATATGTATATTGTATATATGTATGTATGTATGTATGTATGTATATATATATATATATATATATATAGGTCTTTGGTTGTTCGGGTTTTCTCCGTGTAAAATTGGAAGTGTCTTGGCGACGTTTCACTAAGTCTCATTCGTCATCTTCAGGCTTCAGCTTTGTGCTTCTGGGAGCATATATATAATATATATATATATATAAAATATATATATAACTATATATATATATATATATATATATATATATATATATATATATATATATGTGTGTGTGTGTGTGTGTGTGTGTGTGTGTGTGTGTGTGTGTGTGTGTATATATATATGAAATTATACATATTTATATACATATAAAATATATATGTGTGTATATATATATATAAAGCAGTGGTGGAATTTAATTTTGTTTACTACCGGTTCTGTGGGCGTGGCAGGGGAAGGATTCTGCAAAATCTCCATTCTCTCCCCACTCCAGGGGGAAGGATATTGCAAAATCCCCATTCCCTCCCCACTCCAGAGGGAAGGATGCTGCAAAATCCCCATTCCCTCCCCACTCCAGAGGGAAGGATGCTGCAAAATCCCCATTCCCTCCCCACTCCAGAGGGAAGGATGCTGCAAAATCCCCATTCCCTCCCCACTCCAGGGGGAAGGATATTGCAAAATCCCCATTCCCTCCCCACTCCTGGGGGAAGGATGCTGCAAAATCCCCATTCCCTCCCCACTCCAGAGGGAAGGATGCTGCAAAATCCCCATTCCCTCCCCACTCCAGGGGGAAGGATATTGCAAAATCCCCATTCCCTCCCCACTCCAGGGGGAAGGATATTGCAAAATCTCCATTCCCTCCCCACTCTGGGGCGAGCCAGAGGTGGTATTTGCCGCTTCCCTGAACTACTCAACTTTTCCGCTAAGAAATTCTCCAGAACCTGCTGAATTTCACCCCTGATATAAAGGTATGGAAGGAAGCCTAGGTGTGTTCAAAATAACTGTGAAAGGGAAAGAAAAGTGAAACAGCACTTAAGATCCACGGGTAAATCCTCAACGTACGACCATGATTGAGCCCAAAATTTCTGCTGCTAAGTGAGACATTTGTTAAGCGAGTTTTGTCCCATTTTACAAACTTTCCTGTCCCGATTGTGAAGTGAATCGTGGCAGCTGTTAAGTTGGACTACCTACAGTAGTGGCCAAAATTGTGTCGAACTTTTGGGGAAAAGGTATCTTTTAGCTTTTAAAATAACACCACTTTTTTTTTTTTTGAATACTGCCATAAAATTATACATCAATGGAAAGATAATTTAATCAAGAATGTAATGCAAGAACTTTTACGAAGGATTTGTGATTAGAATAGCAGTTGCAGTATAAAGAAGAAAAGTGAAACACGTAGAAAAAAACGAGATATACAAAAATTATTACAATGTCAGTTAATCCTTAGTTGGGTAACCTTTTGCATGAATGACAGCCTTACAACGTCTTCCCATGGAGTGAACCAAGTCTTTTAATTCCGCAGCTGTTATCATGTGAAACCAAGATTGAAGGATGGCTTCTATTAACTGGGTTTTATCGCTGGGTCACTTCTGACTAACAGGTTTCTTTAGTCGGTTCCGTGGATTTTCAATTGGGTTAAGGTCTGGTCTATTCTCAGGCCATTCCAGCAGTGGAATAGGATTATTTTGAAACTTCCCTCCAAAAAAAGTGGTGTTATTAGCAATCAATCCTCAAAATTACACTTTTTCCAAAAGGTTTCCACAATTTTGGCCACTACTGCACAGCGGTGAAGTCCTTAAGAATGATCAGAGGGCGCCGGGTTCGAGTCCACCTTCAGCTAGGAGAAATTCCCTGGGTGATTTTGGCCCCATTGTGCTCGTTTCTCAGCCCAAGCAATCTCACAGGGTTGTTGTAGGGGGGGGGGGAAATTTCAGTAGGAAATGCGAGATAATGCTGCCTTGAGCTCTCCTCTTTGCCAGAAGCAGGCATCTGATAATTAAAGAGTTTTTTTTTTCTTTTTTAATGAAACGGAAACACACTTCCCTTTGCAGAAGAATACCTGATGTGATCTATTTATAGGGCCTGCGCTTAAAAAAAAAAAATAGCGTCATCATTTTAATTATTTCCCATTCAAGGAGCAGATATTTTCCTAGTGTGCCTCTTTTCTTTAAAAAACGGTTCCCTGGTTGTTAAAATGAATCTGGCTTTCCCTTTGACTTGGCTTGTCAGAAGCTTGTAAAAAGAGATCATGTGACCCCGGGACACAGCGACCGTCATAAATACGAACCAGTTGCCAAGCGTCTGGATTTTGGGATCCTTGGTGGTCTCTGAGCTTGGTAGTCTTCTTGGAAACATTTCATTACCCTACTAGGTAACAGCATCAGTGCTACCCTGTTTATCTGAAAATAGGGCCCGACCAGAAAATATAGGCCTAGCTTGATTTTTCAGGATGCTCGTAATATAAGCCCTACCCCCAAAATAAGCCCCAGTTAAGATTGTCAGCCAGATGGATGCATTTAATAGTATTTCCCGGTATAAATGCACCCATCTGGAGGAGGGGGAGGGGGAGGGGGAAGAGGAAGAGGAAGAGGAGGAGGAGGAGGAGGAGGAGGAGGAGGAGGAGGAGGAGGAGGAGGAGGAGGAGGAGGAGGAGGAGGAGGAGGAGAGGCAACTGTGGGATCCTTGGTGCTTTCTGAGCATGGCTGTTTTCTTGCAGACGTTTCACGACCCATTTAGGTAACATCATCAGTGCTAGTGACGATCACTGACGATGTTACCTAGTTGGGTAATGAAACTGTCTGCAAGGGAGCACCAAGAAACCCTCATTTCAACCCTGAGCTCGAAATATTCTCCTTTGAAGGCTTCAAGGTGGGGTCTGCTTCTCTTAACAGGCTGCAGCCAACAAGTCTCTCTTTTTGCCCATATCAAAAAAAAAAAAAAAAGCAGGGGTTGTGATAAGAGGACCAAAAGGCTCCGGAGTTGAAGAGAATAGGCAACCTTGTGCAATCTCGGGCCGTTTTGAGATAAAATATCCTACACAGGATGGAAGTCATCCCAGGGGGAAACAGGAGAGCATTTAGGGTGAATGCAACTCCACTGGCATCCCAGCCAAGAAAGAGGGAGGGAGGGAGAGAGGGAGGGAGGGAGGGAGGGAAGGAAGGAAGGAAGGAAGGAAGGAAGGAAGGAAGGAAGGAAGGAAGGAAGGAAGGAAGGAAGGAAGGAAGGAAGGAAGGAAGGAGGAAAATGGGAGAGAAGAAGAGGGAGGGAGGGAGGGAGGGAGGGAGGAGGAAAATGAGAGAAGAAAGGAAGGAAGGAAGGAAGGAAGGAAGGAAGAAGGAAGGAAGGAAGGAAGGAAGGAAGGAAGGAAGGAAGGAAGGAAGGAAGAAAGAAAGAAACACAACTGTGAAGATATAATAAAGGTTTTGTTCCAAGAAAGAAAGAAAGAAAGAAAGAAAGAAAGAAAGAAAGAAAGAAAGAAAGAAAGAAAGAAAGAACACAACTGTGAAGGTATAATAAAGGTTTTGTTCCAAGAAAGAAAGAAAGAAAGAAAGAAAGAAAGAAAGAAAGAAAGAAAGAAAGAAAGAAAGAAAGAAAGAAAGAAAGAAAGAACACAACTGTGAAGATATAATAAAGGTTTTGTTCCGAGGTTACATCACCCTGAGAAGCCCAAAGAGCACGCGGGCCCTACCTTGAAAAGGCATGGGAGACGATTGGGCCATGTGAAGGTGCTCCTCGCTGATAAGGTAGATCGGCTGGTGCTGTGCGATCTCCACACTCGTGCACACGTTGCTTTCCCCGTGGAGGAAGAATGTGAAGGCGCAGGACAAATGCTCGCTGCAGGAAGACAGAGAGAGAGAGAGGGGCAATTAAAACACATTTATTCATCCGCGCAGGACTGGATTAGATTTTAAATTTATATTGGTTTTTAATGGGTTTTATTATTTATACTGCTTTTTAATAATTTGGCCTTTTAGAATAAGTTTTTTAATTGTTATTTTAATTTGTATTTATATGTTTTTACTTGCCTGTGAACCGCCCTGAGTCCTTCGGGAGATAGGGCGGTATATAAATTTGATTAATAAATAAATAAGATTAATAAATTAAAAAACAATTCATTAAATCCTAAAATCAGCACATTGGGACCCTTCCAAATTCTCTGGGTCTCGCTTGAATAGAATCCACAAGACGTTGGGGCTCAGGAAACAGGGTAAGCTCCTTCTCACAGAACATAGAATAATAATACAATTTCGGATGGACCACCCTTTGAATGGTGTGGGAGTAGGAATGGATTTCCGGGGAGTGGGGTGGGGATTACAGACTACAGGAACCAGGAACTCGGATGACCCTGAAGACACAGGTAAACTTCCAAGTGTTTCAACGTCCTTCTAAAGCAGGGGTCTCCAACCTTGTCAACTTTAAGACTTGTGGACTTCAACTCCTAGAATTCTTGGAGTTGAAGTCCACAAATCTTAAAGTTGACAAGGTTGAAGACCCCAATTCTAAAAAGGATGCAAATGACCAGCTGTCTGCAAGGAATCTCAATCCTGTCTGCAAGGAATCTCAATCCTTCCGTTCCCCACCATCCACCAGTCAGAGCTGAAGAAGCTTTTTGGATGAGAAGCAAAACAACTTCAAAGAAAAACCAGAAGGTCCAGTTGCCTCTTGAAAAAAGCACCTTTGGGACAACTTGAGGACACAGATAAACCTCTCCAAGCGGCCTCAACGACCCTCTCAAAGGATGCAAATGACCGGCTGTCTGCAAGGAGTATAAATCCTTCCATTCCCCACCATCCACTCGTCAGAGCTGAAGAAGCTTCTTGGATGAGAAGCGAAACGTCTTCTAGGACAAAACAAGGAAGTCCAGTTGCCTCTTGAAAAAAAAGCACCTTTGGGGAAACTACCATGTTTCCCCAAAAATAAGACCCTGTCTTATATATATTTTTTGAACCCTGAAATAAGCGCTTGGCCTTATTGCCATGTGCTCAAAAGCCCAACTGGGCTTATTATCAGGGGATGTCTTATTTCGGGGGAAACAGGATATGACCTGGATGACTGAGAATCTCTACAGACTTATAGAATAATCGAGTCGGAAGGGACCTTGGAGATCTTCTAGTCTAACCCCCTGCTCGGGCAGGAGACCTTATACCACCTTCAGATAAATGGTGGTCCAGTCTCTTTTTGAAAGCCACCAGTGAGGGAGCACCCACAACTTCTGGTGGCAAGCCATTCCACTGATTTAATCGTTCTCACTGTTAAAAGAATTTTCTCCTTAGTTTTAGGTTGCTTCTCTCCTTCATTAGCTTCCACCCGTTGCTTCTTGTCCTGCCTTCAAGGAGCTTTGGAGAATAGGTTGACTCCACACGCACACTTCCTCTTTGAAGGAGCCCCTCAAATATTGGAACACTGCCTTCGTGTCTCCCACCGTCCTTCTTTTCATTAGATTAGGCTCAATTGTGGTCGTAAATTGAGGACTACCTGTATGTCTGTACGTAACGTTGAACCTTCCTGCCATTTTGAGCGTGAAAATCACCCTGCGTACATAATGGGAGTTTCCCACCTGCAGGACAAGGCGCCACTACAAATTGAAGATCAGAAAATATCAAATATTTTTTTTGGGGGGGGGTTGTTTGTTTGCTCCCTCTCCCCCCCCAAACAACAGAACGAATTTCACGCACAGCCTATAATGGCGGAACAGATGTGTCCTGCAATGAACTATGCGTCGTTCACACTTAACGACCGTAAGAATAAGAAATTCCAAAACGTTGATTAGAGCGACAGCTGAACAGGGTGTCCTGGGGCAGCCAGCTAAACAAGTGTCTGCAAATGCACAGCTTAAATGGCACGTGTCCATTATGTGTTTACTGACACCATGGCAATCGGGGCTCCGTGCGAAATGTGGACTGTAATGAAAAGCAGCTGGAGAACCTACAAAATGCAGCAAAAAAAAAAAATCATTTTATTTATTTTTATTTTTTTTTTAAAAAAAGGCAGCTTGTTTATCCGCTTGGATTGACGTGAACGAGAAAGAAGGAAGGTGTATGGCGGAGAAAGACAGAAGGGCTCCTGATTTCCCACCCACCCCCTCCACCCACCCACCCCCCAGGATCTCAAAACATGAAACTAAAAACATGACAGGGAAGTGATTTATGGAGTCCCTTTGAGGGTGGGGGGGAGGAGGGTGTTAGCATGGAGGTTTCATAACTGGATACGATAACATCCACAGACAATCTTAAAAAAAAAATGTAGCAAGCACACATGGAGAACAGAATACACAAAGCAGCAACACCCAACAATTTCTGGAATTTTCATCCTTAAAAAAAAAAAGGGGGGGGGGGGCAGCTAAAATCTTCATTTGAAAAATGGCTTGCATGCAACCCCTTCGTTTCTGCATTCCTCCCATTCCGTTACGACGTGTTTTTTTCCACGTTCCTTTTTTTAAAATATACGGTTATTATTAAATAACGGGGTTTTTTTCCGCTTAATTATATCTTAACAGCTGTTGTAAGCCACCTGGTGACTCTCGAGGTTGAAAGATAAGTTAATTATTTTAAATAGATGTATGACAGACGTCCCCTGGGTATGTTTGCCGGGGTCCAAATTGCATTCATGTACACCCAAGAAGGTAATATATTTATTATTGTAGTTGGTCCCACAATCGGGCCAGATGTTTGAACCTGGATTGGGGCATTTTTTTTTAATCTACCTATTGAGTCATTCCCAAGGACCAGGGATAGGCAGAAGTTGTTGCTGGATGAGGTCAAAGAAACTGTCACAGGCTACACCGCTCGTAAGCACTATGTGCTTAGGAGTTCGAAGCATTGTGAGAGACCCCACCCACCCACCCACCCACCCCCACGGTGTGTTTCTCTTGCTCCCCGCTGAGAGGAGGTTTCGAAGCATCTATAGCAGGACGAATCGATTCTGGAACCGCTTTTCTCCTTATGCCATCCGTCTTGTAAATTTGCAGGATTCTTTTTTTTTTCCTTTTTTTTCTTTTTTGCCGTGAACAAGACAGGGATGTTTCTCTGGGACATATATGTGGGTGTATGTGGGTATATGCTGCATAACGGTCATCTTTTGAGAGCTGAATGCAATGAGATTTCGTTTTAATGTATGCTGCTTCGGGTACATTTAAAGTGACAATAAAGTTTCCATTCTGTTCTGTTATATTCTATATTTCATTCTATTCTCCTTCCTTCTTTCCCCCCTCCTCCTATTCTATTCTATTCTATTTCTTTTTTCCATTCCATTCCATTCCATTATTCTATTCTATTCTATTTTTTCTATTCCATTCCATTCCATTATTCTCTTCTCTTCTCTTCTCTACTATTTCTTTTTTCTATTCTATTCTATTCTATTCCATTATTCTATTCTATGCTATGCTATGCTATGCTATGCTATTTTATTCTGTTTCTTTTTTCTATTCTATTCCATTGTATTCCATTCCATTATTCTATTCTGTTCTGTTCTGTTCTGTTCTATACTATACTATACTATTTCTTTTTTCTATTCCGTTCCATTCCATTATTCTATTCTATTCTATTCTATTCTATTCTATTCTATTCTATTCTATTCTATTCTACTGTACTCTACTCCAATATTCATTCTATTTTCTATTCCATTCCATTCCATTCTCCTTCCTTCTTTCCTCATTCTATTCTATTCTGTTCTGTTCTGTTCTCCTTCCTTCTTCTCTCCTCCGTGCGATTCACCTAACAGCTGCAGTGATTCACTGAACAACCTTGGCAAAAAAGTTTGTAAAACTGGGCACGACTCTAACCTTAACAACCATCTTGCATAGTGATCGGTAGTCCTGGTCTCAATGGTAAGAGGATTACATCCAAGAAGATCTGCCAAAACCTTCTGCATGTTCCTGTAACCTACTCCACTGTTCTTGTTGCAGCAAGGAACACATGCAGGATGGAAGGCTGCATCCCACAAAATTTGCAGGAAATCAGAGGTGGTGATTGAACTACCCAAAAAATGCATCGTCCTCTTTATTGGCAAACCCTCCTGTGGCCCAAAACAGTTACTGCAATTCTCTAAAAGCACTCAGGTGTGTTTCCTAACCAGTATGGCTTTGTATGCATATATACATAAAAAGAACACCGTGGCTCAGGGGCTAGGACGTTGAGGCTTGTCGATCGAAATGTCGGCAGCTCGGCGGTTCGAATCCCTAGTGCTGCCGTGTAACGGGGTGAGTTCCCGTGACTTGTCCCAGCTTCTGCCAACCTAGCAGTTTCGAAAGCATGTAAAAATGCAAGTAGAAAAAATAGGGACCACCTTTGGTGGGAAGGTCACAGCGTTCCGTGCGCCTTTGGCGTTGAGTCATGCCGGCCACATGACCACGGAGACGTCTTCGGACAGCGCTGGCTCTTCGGCTTTGAAACGGAGATGAGCACCGCCCCCTAGAGTCGGCAACGACTAGCACGTATGTGCAAGGGAAACCTTTACCTTTTTATACAGAAAAGCAGAAATATAACTTCTTAGCCAGGGGCTTGAATGCAGCCTTCCAAATTAGCCCCTTTCAAAGCTTCCAATTAATTGAAAATGTTAATGTGGGGGAAAGGAAACAAGATTAAAAACATTAGGAGTATTTAAATTAAATCAGATTTGTGTGTGTGTGTGTGTGTGTGTCTGATTTTTTTTTTTTTAAAGTGTGGCTCTCACATTCAGTTTAACTGCTACCCGCAAGTCCCAAAGCGGCTGCCTATTTTTTACATTAGGTAATAAAAGTGTAGTGAAGCTGCTGAAACCAAGAAAACAGAATCGAAGGTGGCAAAAGGGGATCAGGGGACCCCAGGACACTAAAACCGTCATAAATATGAGCCAGTTGCCAAGTGTCTGAATTTTGATCACATGACCGTGGAGACGTGGCAATGGTCGTAAGTGTGAAAAACGGTCGTAAGTCACTTTTTTCCCGTGCCGTTGTAATTTTAAACGGTCACTAAATGAACTGTTGTAAAATGAGAACTACCTGTGGGATGGGGCTCTAGATTAAGCGTAAAGGAATTCCCTATGCAGCTTTTATATTTTGTTTCTCGGTTTCGGATATAACCACGCCACATTATATTAATATGTACACAGTACAGCTTGGAAAGAGGGTGCAAATCCGTGGTAGCGCAGTGGTTAAAATGCAGTATTGCAGGCTAAAATTCTGCTGACTGCTAGCAGTTCGATCCTCACCAAGGTTGACTCAGCCTTCCATCCTTCCGAGGTGGGTAAAATGAGGACCCAGATCATTGGGGGCAAGAGGCTGTACTCTGTAAACCGCTTAAGAGGGTTGTGAAGCACTACGAAGCAGTTTGTAAGTCTAAGTGCTTTTGCTACTGCTATTAAATTTGGGAGTAGAAGAAATAATCAAGTAAGAGGTGACTTCGCTTCCATAAAGTGACTCCCATTTGGAGCAGAGGGACAATAAAAGGCCTAATTTTAAAAAGGTTCTTTTTGTTTTAAATCTCAGCTTCAGCAAATAAAATAATTTCAAGCTACCTGATCCTCTATTCTATTCATGTTCACGCCTGTCCTCAAAGCAGGGGTAAAATGCTCCCGGTTCTGACCGGATCTCGCGATCCAGTAGCAATTGTGGCCGGTGGTTCGGCGATCCGGTAGCGATCTCTGAACCACCAGCGACACCCACTGCCCGGGTGTCATTAGTTCCTGGTTCTAACCAGGAAGTGATGTGTTTTTTAACTTCTGCGCATGCGCAGAAGGTCTGCGCACGCATGTGGGCTTTGGAGCTGCTAAGGAAGGTAAGTAGATTTCACCCCTGCCTCAAAGGTACGCATTTACAAAATAAAAATAATTTAACAATATTTATGAAAAGGTTCTTATTCAAGCAATTCAAAGTTAAAGCAATAGCGCAGATACCTGCGAAAGGTTAAATTGCCCCCTCCCTCAATGCTTCCTCCCCTCCCCCCATGATACAGAACAGCCTGGAAAGCTAAACAGAAACACAGATAAAGCCACTGCATGTTCTGGATTTCCATGTAAAATGTTTCTATTTGGAGGATTAAATAGCTCTTAATTTTGAATAATCATCCAAGTGTGCCAACGCAGCCACTTTGCGTAGACGCCTGAATGCCCCAATATCCCGTGAGGGTTTGGCTTTGATCAACATAAAGAGATATACATGAAGGGCTTTCTGAAAATAATTAACTTAATCAGATGTCATCGAAATTCATCTTCTGCTTAATGGAATCTAAAATAGTGACCAATTGCTCATCCTCCAGAATTCCAATTGGGGAGCTATCTACATGACGTGCCAAATTGACGAGTTTTCCAACGTAGATCTTCCATCTCTAGCCAAAGCTTACAAGCCACTTGAAAAGGCACTTCCCAGGCGCTCTCGCTCTCTCCCTCCCTCCCTCCCTCCCTCCCCCTCTCTCTCTTTTTCTTCAACTACAGAAAAAGGCTTTGGGTTATGTCAATCGCTCGATGCACTTGTAATGACTGTATACAATACAAACAGTTCAGCTATCAACTATGGTTTATAGAACATAACAGAGTTAGAAGGGACCTTGGAGGTCTTCTAGTCCAATGGTCCCCAACCTTTCCAGTTTGGTGGCCCGGCCTGGCCCAGTGTGCTCGCGCGACTGGAGCTTCATGTGCCCAGTGTTAGCCCAGTGATGGCTAACCTTTTTGCCATCACATGCCAGGAGGGGTACACGATGGCCCGGTAGGCCTGTTCTTCTCTCTCACCTGCCTCCAAAGCCTCTCTATGAGTCTGGGAAGGGCAAAAATGGCCTTCCCCACCCCCCACCCCCAGAGGCCAGAAACAGCCCGTTTCCCAACTTCCGGTTGGACAGGAAGTGATGTTTTTTGCTGTCCCCAGCCTCCAGGGACTCCTAGAGAGGCTCTGTTTCCAGCCTCCAGAGGGCCTCCGGAGCCTGGGGAGGCCGTTTCTGCCCTCCTGAAGGCTCGAGGAAAGCTTCCGGAGCCTGGGGAGGGCAAAAATGCCACCCCGCCGTGGTGCAGGAATGCCACCCCACCATGGCCAAACCCACCCAGCAACTGGGCAGAGAACCCCTTGCTACAATTTTTGAAGCCCACTCCTGCACCCACCCTGTATTAGGATGGGATTCATTAGGAGCCCTGCAATTGTAGTAACCCATTTAACAGCAAATTCCTGCTTTTTTCACGACATAAAACACAACTTTTTTTTTTTGAAACGTACGGCTGGTTCCTTGGCCCCTTCGCCAATTTCCCCACTGCACTTTAACATTCAATCCCATGTGAAACAACAAATGTTTCTTTGTGTGGGATTTCATCAGACCTGCATTTCTTTCCATGACTCTAGCGTCAACGCCTAGAGGCACGCGCCATCCTTTAACTTGTCTAATCGTGTTTCGTTTTATTAGCTTAAAGCCGTACGCTGGTTGTATCGATGAAAAGAGAGCACAAGGTTTAACAAAGGCTGTTTTAAGTTTTGGTTTGGAGAGGGTCTCCTTGATGAAGAACACAACAGTTTCATTTCAGGCAAGCTAAGGGGCTAAAGTCATGTAATGCTCCAGATCTGGTTCTCCCCCCCCAAAAAAACGCTTTTTAGTGCACAAGTTTGTGTGTGTGTAACACAACACCTCTTGCAATTTCCCAGGCTGCATCTTTTCTGAGAGTGAATGAGAGCCTCAGAGACCCCCCATGCAACCCAATTTAAAAAAAAAAAAAAGGAATAAGGCTAATTCAACGTTATCCAGATAAGCGATGGTTCTCGAGTCCCATTTCCCTCCACCAGAAAACATTGATATAAACTACTTCTGACCACAGAATGACCCATTTCAAATCTATCCGAAGGAGGGAACTGCTTGCTGACAAATTCACAAATGGAAAGAAAGAAAGGGAGGGAGGGAGGGAGGGAGGGAGGGAGGAAGGAAGGAAGGAAGGAAGGAAGGAAGGAAGGAAGGAAGGAAGGAAGGAAGGAAGAAAGAAAGAAAGAAAGAAAGAAAGAAAGAAAGAAAGAAAGAAAGAAAGAAGGAAGGAAGGAAGAAGTCAGGCAAGCAAGCAAGCAAGCAAGCAAGAAAGAAAGTCCTCTAAGATTTATTAATTAGCCCATTTGTTTCAGTATCAACCAGAGCGCCCGCGATAAAATCCCATGTTATCCTAACACTCCTTTGCATTATGAAAAGTGTTGAGATAATGTTATAAAAGGCATTATCTTAACATTGGAAGTAGGCCCGTTTCTTGCCAAAGCTAGTGTCCTGGAAATAATCTTGTTTTGTCTCTTGATATTCTCTTCTGGCTGATCTTATCACTAACTTTACTTCACTATTTCCGTTTTGCAAGAAAAAAAAAAGGAAAGAAAAAAAATCAGAAAAAAAGATCAGCGAGCAATCTGTGTCGCGGAGAGAGAGAGAGCACTGCTGTCAAACATGGAGGCAATTTTGAGACAAAGTAGGGAACTACGTCCCTGTCTTACTGTCCCCATTTATTTGTGAATAGGAATAGGAATAAGAATAGAAAAAAGAAATAGTATAAAATAGAATAAGGAAAGAAGGAAGGAGAATAGAATAGAATAGAATAGAATAGAATAGAATAGAATAGAATAGAATAGAATAGAATAACAGAGTTGGAAGAGACCTTGGAGGTCTTCTAGTCCAACCCCTGCTTAGCCAGGAAACCCTACACCACTTCAGACAAATGGTTATCCAACCTCTTCTTAAAAACTTCCAGTGTTGGAGCATTCACAACTTCTGGAGGCAAGTTGTTCCACTTATTGATTGTTCTAACTCTCAGGAAATGTCTCCTTAGTTCTAAGTTGCTTCTCTCCTTGATTAGTTTCCACCCATTGCTTCTTGTTCTACCCTCAGGTGCTTTGGAGAATAGTTTGACCCCCTCTTCTTTGGGGCAGCCCCTGAGATATTGGAAGACTGCTATCATGTCTCCTTCTTTTCATCAAACTAGACATACCCAGTTCCTGTAACCGTTCTTCATATGTTTTAACCTCCAGTCCCCTAATTTACTTCCTTTGTTCATGTTTATGGGGCTATGCAGACTCCGTAAACTGCCTAGAGGGCTGCAAAGCATTATGAAGCAGCATATAAGTTTAAGTGCTATTGCTATTTTCCTTACTAGCTACAACAGCCCAATCCACCATAAACATGGCTACCACTGTTGACGGATAGATGACATAGCAGTTCAAAGTTTCAACATAATGTGTCTCTTTTTTAAAAAAAAAATCCAATTTCCCCGTGATCTTTAGACAGCTCCAGACTTTTAAACTGTATGACTTCGTTCTCTTTTTAATATCAAAAGCCGGTGAAAAAAAATAAGTTTATACTGTGCTAACAAGTTTCTTTTGGTAACAGGTCAGGACAGTTTTCAGCTGAATGGCATTCAAATAAACAACCAGTTGAAATGCATCATTTCTCCATTCCCTGCAGGCCTTTGGCATCAGAAAGGCATAAAAAAAAATGTTGGTGGGGAAAATTTTTTTGAAGGCTCCTTATTATATAATGTCAGCTTCCAAGAATTTGCAATAGCCACCCTAGTTACTTAATAATCACAGCTTTCTATGCTTAATAACTCATTCCAAACATTTAAGAATCCATAAATCACTTTCCCTGCTATTGTGCTTCCAGCTGCATTTCATCACTTTTTTAAATTAATTTTTCTTAAAAGAGCTTTTTTTTTTACAGCATTAAAACATTTAAACAGAAACGGAAAGTAAAAAAAGAAAAGTTGTAAGAAAAGAATGAAGAAACAAAGGAGAAGAAAAATACACAAAAGGAAGACAAAATATAAGGAAATCCCTTCCAATTCTCTTTACAGTTGCAAATGCGAATTTTATCCTCTCTACGGTTCCATCGTGACTTCCTTCTTTTTTAAACTATCCTTTCTAATCATCAAACCCCATTAAGTAACTTTTTTTTCATTTTCAGCAAAAAGTCCATAAAGGGTTTCCATTCCTTAGCAAATGCAATTATTGTCAATTCACCACCACAATTGAGCCCCAAATTTGTGTTGCTGAGACATTCGTGAAGGGAGTTTTGCTCCATTTTACGACTTTTCTGGCCACATTTGTTAAGGGAATCACTTAACGGCAAGCTGTTAAATTAGTAACACGGTTGTTGAATGAAACTGGTTTCCGCGTTGACTTTGAAAGTTGCGTAAAGGGATCACATGATCCCAGGGCCCTGTAACCGTCAGAAATGTAAGTCAGCTGTCAAGGATCCAAAAGTTGCTGTTGTTGTTAGTTGCAAAGTTTGTGTCCGACCCATTACGACCATGGACAATGTTCCTCCAGGCCTTCCTGTCGTCTACCATCCTCTGGAGTCCATTTAAACTCATGCCTACTGCTTCAGTGACTCCATCCAGCCACCTCGTTCTCTTGTTGTCCCCTTCTTCTTTTGCCCTCCATCGTTCCCAGCATTAGGCTCTTCTCCAGGGAGTCCTTCCTTCTCATTAGCTGGCCAAAGTATTTGAGTTTCCTCTTCAGGATCTGGCCTTCTAAGGAGCAGTCAGAGTTGATCTCCTCTAGGACTGACCAGTTGGATCACCTTGCAGTCCAAGGGACTCGCAGGAGTCTTCTCCAGCACCAGAGTTCAAAGGCCTCCATTCTTTGGCGCTCAGCCTTTCTTATGGTCCAACCTTCACAGCCTTCCATTGCAACTGGGAAATTCATTCAGCATATATATGTGTGTGTGTGTGTGTGTGTGTATTCCACAGGTGCCTAAAAATTAAGCTGTTGCCACTCATGCAATCACCAAGGTAACTAACTTCATTTTTCTAGTCATCCATAAATAGGTACATTCATGCTTCCAATTAACAGTGATTTCCCAAAGTGTCATTTTAAAAACAGCTAATATATTTTCAGCTTCTGAACGGAAGTGCCGAAGTCAATTTATTGATTTTTTTTTTAAAAAAAATACCAGGATTAGAGAAGATCTTTAAGGGTCAACCATATATTTAAGAGACCAGATGATCTCACATCAGACGTACAGACTGATATACGATATAGAGACAAATAAATTGGACAGCCATTTGACTTTTCCAACTCTGTATTTCTACGTCCTAAGGAGAAATTTCCTACCAGTGAGAACAATTAAATCAATAGAACAGGTTGCCTTCAGAAGCTGTGGATGCTCCATCACTGGGGCTTTTTAAGAAGAGATTGGGTAGCCCTTTGTCTTGAATAGTATAGGGTCTCCTGCTTGAGCAGGGGGTTGGACTAGAAGACCTCCAAGGGCCCTTCCAACTCTGTTATTCTGTTATTCTTTACTTCTTTACCCTCCTATCATCGGGAAGGAGATATAGAAGCATAGCCAGGCTGAAGAGCAGTTTTTATCCATGGGCTGTCAGACGCCGGAATGCGAAATAACATCATAACTACGTAGTACGATGGACTTGCAAGGCCGGCACAACATGTAACATGTTCACACTGGTGCAATAGGACGGGGTGTTTTGTTAATACGATTTATTGGGTTAGGGATTTTCTGTCTTCACTGTGAGTTGTTCTGTGTTGGGGGGAGTGCACTGAGGGACCTCTGTTGTGATCCAGGCCCAAGTAGATAGTAGGAAACTCAGTCCGTGAAAAAACAAACTTTATTCGAACAGCTGAGAATTACTTCATTCCCAGCCTCGTTCAACTCAAATTAAAGCAAATTCCTCCCAACACAAATTCCTCAGTCCTATCGCAAACCTTGGTCCAATTAGGCAAACTGCCAAAGGCCTTTCTTGGCAAACGTTCAGAAGTCACAAAAATAAAGGCAAGATGTAGACGAAGCAGAAGATGAAGCAGAAGATGAAGCTACCAATGCTGTTTTCCGGTAAAGCCCAAATGCCATTGCTGCTCTGTTTTAAGCCTTATGGGAGGGGCCAATCATCTCTTGGCCTTACTCCCGAGTTGTCCTCTTTACTTGAGCTGCTCTTGCCTTCTGGCAGCTCTTCTCATGCATGCATTAGGAACAGGCTCCTCTTGTTCCTCTGCCTCACTACTATCAGCCTCTGGAGGCTCTGGAGTCTGCACCTCATTCCCCGATGGCCCTGGCCTCACTTCAGCCTCATCGCTGTCCGACTCTGTTGCCAGCTCCGTAGGCTGCTGACGGACTACAACAACCTCAACCAATCTCATTATACATACGTTGTGCACTGACAATAAAGGTTTGAATCTGAATTTGAATTTATTCAGTTGAGACAACCTTCCAAAACCTTCATCTATGCGTTCATCTTATTTATAGACTATAGATTACAGTTGTGATATTCTAATCTTGCCACCATGGGTTGGCAAGGAAGGGACAGCTCTTTCCTCACAGGAAAATATTAGGAAAGGAGGTGGTTAACCTAATAACTGATCGTAATGTATCCAGCCAAAGCTCCACCGACTGAGTACTCCTGTCTCTAGCAGGGAGAAATAGCTTTTCAGCATGTTCCAGCAAAAAAAGAAATGGTATAATATATTGCAATTCCACCATGGAGAGAGCACACATGTGAATTGAAACCAAGCCGCGGAGTCGATCTTGTAAGACCTTCCCATGTCACTACCGTTAAATAATTATGGCAAAGAGGAAGCCCAACGGAGAAACTCTTGAAGGTTACGTTGATGTCAGCAGGTGTTCTTCAAAATATCATTCAATATTTTTTTTAAAAAAATCCATTTAAGAACCAAATAAAATTCTAGGACAATGATCAAAACCAGACCATCTAGTAACCATGTTTTTCCCATTAAAAGTATTTTTTTTAAAAAAAAAATACTCTTTAAGGATTTATTGTTTGTTTGCTTCCCACACCAGCTGGCCAAACATAATATGAAGGTACGACAGATTCCAATTATGCACGAGGATGAAGGATAACAGAATAAGAGAGTTGGAAGCAGCGGTGAAATCAACATTTTTAAACGACTGGTTCTGTGGGCGTGGCTTGGTGGGCGTGGTGTGGCTTGGTGGGTGTGGCAGGGGAAGGATACTGCAAAATCCCCATTCCCTCCCCCTCCTGAGGCCAGCCAGAGGTGGCATTTGCCGGTTCTCCAAATTACACAAAATTTCCCCTACCGGTTCTCCAGAACCTGTCAGAACCTGCTGGATTTCACCCCTGGCTGGAAGGTACCATGGAGGTCTTCTAGTCAAACCCCCTGTTCAAGCAGGAGACCCTATGTTATTCCAGACAAGTGTCTGTGCAGTCTCTTCTTGAAAACCTCTAGTGTTGGAGCACCCACAACTTCTGGAGGCAATCTGTTCCACTGGTTAATTGTTCTGTTAGGAAATTTCTCCTTAGTTCTAGGTTGCTTCTCTCCTTGATTAGTTTCCACCCATTGCTTCTTCTCCTGCCCTCAGGTGCTTTGGAGAATAGGTTGACCCACCCTTCTTGGTGGCAGCCCCTCAAATATTGGAAGACTGCTATCATGTCACCTCTATCTAAGGACACCTCATCATGTCCTTCTTTTCACTAAAGCAGACATGCCCAATTTCCACAACCGTTGTTCATCATGTTTTAGCCTTCAGGCCCCAATCATCTTTGTTGATCTTTTCTGCACTCTTTCACGTCTTTTTTTATAATGTGGTGACCAAAACTGGATGCCATATTCTAAGTGTGGTCTTAAGAGAAGATGTTTAACCAACAGAAGAGAGCAAATGCAAAAATCTATGCTCAAAAAAAATGTACTGAAGTTTAATCCCTCACACCCAGGACATAAACTGTTTCAACTCCTACCCTCAAAACGACGCTATAGAGCACTGCACACCAGAACAACTAGACACAAGAACAGTTTTTTCCCGAAGGCCATCACTCTGCTAAACAAATAATTCCCTCAACACTGTCAAACTATTGATTAAATCTGCACTACTATTAATCTTCTCATCGTTCCCATCACCAATCTCTTTCCACTTATGACTGTATGACTGTAACTTTGTTGCTGACAATCCTTATGATTTATATTGATATATTGACCATCATTTGTGTTGTAAATGTTGTACCTTGATGAAGGTATCTTTTCTTTTATGTACACTGAGAGCATATGCACCAAGACAAATTCCTTGTGTGTCCAATCACACTTGGACAATAAAAAATTCTATTCTATTCTATTCTAATTAGGTATTGCGCAGATTGTTAGTTGCAAGGACAATCCTGACATCATCTCTTGAAGCAGCCAGCTGCCTGATTATTATTATTATTTACTTGTTATTAGAATATAACAGAGCACGCCTGCAGAAATGTAACTGCTTATATTTTCAGGTAAAGCACAGATTGCAAAGGTTTCACCTGTGGAGAATTCAAAAAATCAGAAACAGTTCAATTATCAGGGCTTGTAAAAAAAGAAAAAAAAGAAAAAGGAATGATTTTGGCTATACCATTAAAACAAAACCTAATATGAAAGCATATTTGCATTATTTATCACCCTGGTAAGAAATGCATTAACATAGTAATAGAGGAATGAATGTTGTATTTGGTGATTTATTCTGCGAGTGGTTAGTATATTATTGTGTTTAGTTGCTTGGCCTTGGCTTTTGTTCTTTTAAATTTTTGCTGCCGATTGACCGAATAAATAGTGTTTGCCTTGAAATATTTTTGCATCCTTTGTCATCCCCTGCGGTTAGACCTGCCGACAGCAATAAGGCTGCTTTCATTCCAGGTGCCCGAAATTTTCATTCAAATCGCCAAGAAGATCAGCTTTTAAGAGAACAGCCAATGGTTTGGAAGAAAGGAAGGGCATTGCTCATTCAGGATCTCTGCCAGCTCAAACAGTTTTATTAGAAGGAAAACAATGAACATTAGCAGCGCGTTGAAATCTCAGCAAAAGACAGAAATTAAATAGTTTTTGAGGTCAGCGCTGGGCCTTTTATCTGCTGTGGCAGGCAACAACAGTTGTCCCTCGGTTTGCTGGTGGGAGTCATAAGCCACTTTAAGTGACTGGAGTATTATATCCAATTGTGATTAAACCCCCAAAGCTGGCAGTGGATTAATTAGTGTGATGAGGCCCTGTTTCCTAATCAGACAGATCTGCATGTGTAATGACCCCGGTCTGCTAATGCTGGTTGACAGAAAAGGGGCAAAAAAATTATATGCGCCACTGATCACTTTTCTAACCACGTGGTCTAGAAAAAAAAAGTTAAGATGTGGAAATTTGGACTGTTCAGGGAGGTACAAAAGGTCTTGAGAACCTTAAGTTCCCCTCAAGTTTGTCTCAATATCTCATTTGAACCTTGTATAAACCGATCCCCAAGGCATCATGCAATTTCTCAAAAATGTACAAAGCTACTCCAGAAATTAGAAAATAAGGCTATTCATATCTCTGTCCATCCATCCATTCATCCATCCACCTATCTATCTATCTATCTACATACCTTCCATCCATCACCCAACCACCCACTCATTACCCATCCATCCACCCACCTACCCACCCGTCCATCCATCCATCCACATACCTCCCATCCACCACCTAACCACCCACTCATCCAGTCACCTGTCCATCCATCCATCCATCCATCCATCCATCTATCCATCTATACATATCTTCCATCCACCTCCCAACCACCCACTCATCTATCCATCCATCCACCCACCTACCCACCCATTTGTCCATCCATCTATCCATCCATCCATCCATCCAACCAACCATCCATCCACATACCTCCCATCCACCCTAACCACCCACTCATCCATTCACCTGTTCATCCATCCATCCATCTACCTATCTATCTATACATATCTTCCATCCACCACCCAACCACCTACTCATCCATCCATCCATCCATCCATCCATCCATCCATCCATCTACATACCTTCCATCCACCACCTAACCACCCATCCACCCACCCATCCATCGATCCATCCACCTATTTATCTACATATCTTCCATCCACCACCCAATCATCCACTCATCTATCCATCCATCCATCTATCTATCCCTTTACATACCTTCCATCCACCACAAATCACCCACTCATCCATCCACCTGTCCGTCCATCCATCCATTCATCCATCCATCCATCCACCTATCTATCTGCATACCTTCCATCCACTACCCAACCACTCACTCATCTATCCATACATCCACCTACTTAACCATCCACCCACCCACTTACCTACCTACCTATCTATCAATCATCTGCAAGTATGCAATGGAACTGCTGGACCAAAATTCAAATACTGTATGCAGACTCACACATCAACAGCATGCATTCATAAAACACAAACTGGAAATCACTCCTAAACTTCCAATGCATATTATGTTGTGTACAGGAGCCCTCTTTCTTCCACCTCAGAATTCAAGAGGACACACGCAGGGCGCCAACCTGGCCTCTCCTCTTAGTAACAACCAGAGCCCAACTTGCTCAGCTCCATCGATTTGGCTGCATGGCGTGCCCTCAAACCATTCCTTGGCTTGGATCTTCTGTTCTATTTACCCAGGAAACCGCTAAATATAATGTTACCCAGGGTACATGATCTTCAAAAGATTTAATCGGTTGGCGTAACACGGTGCTGTTTTAATAATACACTTAAAAGTTTAGTGAATTACTCTTTATTGGGGGAGGGGGAGGGGGAGGGGAAGAAGAAGGCCTATAGACTTTTTTCTTTCCAGGGAACCCATTTTGAGCAGAATTTCCCAATCTTATGCAATAACCATCTTCAGTATATTTTGTGTCAATGCATTTCAGGGGCTAGATCTTGGTGTTTCTGAGCTAAAGTGACAAGTGTCACGAGAATTAAGAGAAAGCGTTGAAGCGTCTGGATCAAAATTCGAGAAGAAGATTCAACTTCAGTGGTTTGATTCTTTGGCGTCTGCAGAAGATGCCAGCCTACTGAAGGGGCTATCAAGGCGTCCACCTAGTGCAGGGGTCTCCAACCTTAGCAACTTTAAGCCTGGCGGACTTCAACTCCCAGAATTCTGCCAGGCTTAAAGTTGCCAAGGTTGGAGAACTCTGACCTAGTGAGAGCGATCAACAGCTTGCCTTCAGAAGTTGTGGGAGCCCAAGATGTCCAGGAAAGGGAGGAGTCAACGGAAGAAATGAAGGAAGAAGACAACAAGGAGGAGACAACGATGAAAATAACACTGATTGATGAATTAAACCAGAGGGAAAATGTATTAAGAGAATTGGAAGATACGTTTGAAAGGGAGATAGGGCCTGGGCAGAAATTTTGGAAACTAGGCAGTGGGAAGAAGTGGAAGAAATACCTAGATTGAATAGTCAAGAAGCAGTTACAGATAGAGATAAAGATCCCAGACAGGAATCTGGCAGGCAAATTAAAAAAAAAAAAAGCATAGCAACTAAAGTATTGAAGCGGGCAAGAGACGATGGATAGATGATTTTTCTTCTTCGTTGTTGTTCTGATTTGCTTTTCCTTTTCTCTCTCTCTCTCTTTCTCTTTCTTTTTTTTTAGGTAGGTGACATAACTAGAAGTTAGGTAGGATAAAAAGAAAATGTTTTTCAGTAAAAGGTGACATGATTAAAAGTTAGAATAAGGGATAGAAATAAGAGAAGGGGGAATGTTGGTGTAGACACTTTTATATAATAAAATAATTGAATAATTGACAGATTGCAACTTATTATAATTGTGTATCATTATTAGAAATATGTAAGTTGATTGAATATAATAACTATGATTAATTTTAGTAGTTTTATTTATACTAGAATGTATGACACTCAGGTGTCACACTGTTCATGCACCGATTTGGTATGTTTGTAAAACATTAAAAAACTTTAAAAAGTTGTGGGAGCTTCATTATTGGAAGCTTTTAAGAAGAGACTGGACAACCATCTGTCAGAAACAGTGTAGGGTCTCCTGCTTGGGCAGGGGGTTGGACTAGATGACCTACAAGGTCCCTTCCAACTCTGTTAATCTGTTAAACCAACTCTCCTTTCTTTAGTTGTTCAGCTAGGCAACAATAGAAGCAAAAACAAAAAACAAAACCAACCAGCAAA
This sequence comes from Ahaetulla prasina, assembly GCF_028640845.1. Lineage (NCBI taxonomy): Eukaryota > Metazoa > Chordata > Lepidosauria > Squamata > Colubridae > Ahaetulla > Ahaetulla prasina. Next base: position 12,494,287 of record NC_080553.1, on the reverse strand, counting down.
TTGCTGAGGGATCCATCTTTTTAATTCCGCTAAAATAGCTAGAGTTCATTTTAGTGTATTGCTTGCTCCAGAATGGTAGCTCTCTCAAATCCCAAATGCATTGGAAGATAATTAAACGGGCACAAAGTTTCAGTACAATCCATTTGTTGGTTGGTTGCTTGGTTTATGGAATTTATATAGCTGCCTATTTGGACGTGGTGACTCAAGGCGGCTTACAGAATATAAAACCTCCTATTAAAAACAAGAAAACTAATAAGAGTCATATAATAAATTAATATAATAATATAATAAATTAATATAATTGCCCTGTTGATGCCCACACCCGTTTGTTTAAGGAAAAATAAGGCCATCCAAGCTTATTGGCAGATATTACAGTACGAGTAATCCTCAACTTACGACCACAGTTGACAACCCCACCCCCAACCTTCCCATTGCTAAGCAAGTTCAGTGAATCAAAATTTGGAGGCTTGTGTTTAAGACAGTTGCAATGTCCGGAGGGGGGTGGGGTGTCATGAGATCCCCTTTTGCGACCTGACCAGCAATGTCGATTGAGCCCAAAGCCAGATTCGATTAGCAAACCGTGTTACCGACTTATCCGCGGCAGTGAGGCAAGAAAAGTCGTAAAATGGGGCAAAAGCTCACATAACAACCGTCTCAACTCGCAACGGAAATGTGGAGCTGCCTTTTTGAATGCTCAGTTGACTGAGTTTCATGTTTAATGAATAAAGTAAACAACAACAACAACAACAACAACAACAACAAGATTTGAGAATCGAATTGCAGAGACTCTGGCATAAACCAGTGCAGGTGGTTCCAGTGGTACTCGGCACACTGGGAGCTGTGCCTAAAGACCTAGGCAAGCACTTAAAAGCAATTGGCGCTGACAAGATCACCGTTGGTCAGCTGCAAAGGCCAACTTACTGGGATCTGCTCGTATAATCCGCCGATACATCACGCAGTCCTAAACGCTTGGGAAGTGTTCGACTAGTGATCTGTGATACGAAATCCGGCATAGTTATCTCGTTTGCTGTGTATACTGTCATTTTGTGTAAATAATAATAATAATAATATTTTTAAATATTCAGTTGACCGAGTTTCCGAATAAATATGATAAATAAATAATAATTAAAAGAATAATAAAAGCCACAGTGGCGCAATGGTTAGAGTGTAGAATTGCAGGATATTTCTATTTATCACCAGCTGCCAACAGTTTGGCACAGGGGTGCAATGCTACCGATTCAGACTGGTTCAGCCGAACCGGTAGTGATGGTGGCGGGTGGTTCAGAGAACCGGTAGCGATGGTGGTGCGACATTCTGCCCACCCGCCCAGTTGTCGTTATTTCCTGGTTTTAACCAGGAAGCAACCTGTTTTTTACCCTCTGCGCATGTGCAGAAGGGTTTGCGTGTGCACAGAGGGTCCCCACGCAGCACATGCACTTTCGAACCAGTAGGGAACGCAAGTAGATTTCACCCTTGGTTTGGCAGATCAAATCACACCAGGCTCAAGATTGCCTCAGCCTTCCATCCTTCCAAAGTCAGTAAAATGAGGACCCAGATTGTTGGGGGCAAGAGGCTGTACTCTGTAAACCGTTTAGAGCAGTGGTTCTCAACCTTTATAGTGCTGCGACCCCTTTAATACAATTCCCCACGATGTGGCGACCCCAACCGTAAAATTATTTTCGTTTTGAATTTATCGCGCTTGAAGCCGTTTCGGCTAGCGATCTGAACTGCTTGCGATTGCCTTGAGGACGGAGGCACTAAAGCGGAGACTCCTCCCCTATTAAGTTTATCGCGCCTGAAGCCAGACTGGGAGTGAGTGCAGCTGGCTTGAGAGGGAGACATCAGAGCAAAGATTTCTCTCTTTTTTAATTCATCGCGCCTGAAGCCGAATTTGGCTAGCGATTTGAAGAGCCTGCAGCTGGCTTGTGGAGTCAACCATTGGAGCGCGATTCTTCGACTCGCAAGTATACTTCCCATATTTCCGATGGTCTTAGGCGACCCCTGACAAATTGTCATTCGACCCCCAACGGGGTCGCAACCCACAGGTTGAGAACCGCTGGTTTAGAGAGGGCTGTAAAGCCTGTGAAGCGGTCTATAAGTCTAAGTGCTATTGCTATTGCTATTAGGAAGCCAATGCAGAGTGTTAAGTTTCTGTTTCCTTTTACGTTCTACCTTTGCTTTTTTTAAACAAAATAATAAATCAGTCCTATAATGCAAATTATTCACACCGACGTTATGTGAACCATCTACGGTTCAGGGATTTCTCTGCTGAAGTCCGCAAAGCCAAAGGCAAGTTTTTGACTACGCTGGCGGGATTACGTACCAGGAAACCGATCCGTTGGCTTTCGAATCAATCACTAAACCCTCAGCCCAAATGATTCTCTTAGTATTGTGAGGATAAAACGAAGGAAGGTCCTCAGGTGACTAGCCTGAACTACTGAAGAGAGGGTAGAGAAATAAATCTAACAATAAATTGTCAGCAGCAATATCAGAGAAGGTCAAATCTGGCAGCATCAGGAGAATATTCGTGCCAGGAGGAGCCTGAATTCTTCCATTCGTTTTCCTTCCAAATCTTTCTTTCGTGATTGGGAGGTCTTGCCTCCAGAAGTTGTGAATGCTCCAACACTGGAAGTTTTAAAGAAGAGATTGGATAACCATTTGTCTGAAGTGGTGTAGGGTTTCCTGCCTATGCAGGGGGTTGGACTAGAAGACCTCCAAGGTCCCTTCCAACTCGGCCATTCTATTCTATTCAATAACCAGTGGAGATTCCGAGGCAGCCACGTGAGCAAATAAAAATGTAGTCTAAACATACTTTTCGTAGCATAAAAGTCTAGAGATGGGCCTGGAAAAATTGGGTTTTTTTTCCAAAGCTTTGGAAAAAAATGGGGTTTTTTTTGGTTGTTGTTGTTGTTATTTTTGTCCCCAATTTTTCCACGTTTTTTCCATCTCGGTTTTATGCCGAGATCCTGGCGTCCTTGAAGTGAAGGACAAGGCGAAGCCAACCAAAGTGAGATTCTCGAGAAGAGCATCAGAAGCAACCAATGACTCTTTCCAGGAGGCACCGTGACCTCAATTGTCCCATGCCTAGCTTGCTGTCTCTCTCTCTCTCTCTCTTTCTCGCTCTCTCTCTCTCCTCAATTAATTAAAACAATGCACCCCAGAATGATTAAAATCCTAATTCTGTTAACATCTGGAGAAGGGGACAAAAAACAACAACAACAACAACAATCACCAGCAAAGCGAGAAGGAAAGCTCGCTACCATGGCAGGCTTTTCCCGCAGACGGCCCAGGAAGAAGTAATATGGCCAAGGAACCCGAGAAGAACAGCATCCGTGCAACCAGGCATTAAAATAATTTATTTCAAAACGGCGTGTGCTTGCGCTTGCATGTACATGCGCCTGCAAACGCGCACACACACACACATACACACACACACCTGATCATGCAGTGCGTTTCAGGCAAAGGCTCCTCTTCTGACATCACGCCTGTATCTTTTCCTACTTACAGCTGGTTACCATGGCAACAGCTAATGTCTCAATGTCACACTATGAATAATTGCTGGCTGAAAAATGAAGATTGCTACCACCGCAGCAGCTCTATAGTCAAAGGGGAAAGGATGGGGAGGGGAGGGGGGGGAAAACAACAACCAAAGGAGTGTCTTATGCTCAAAAAAAAAGTCAAATGTTTTAAAGCTACGGTGGCATTGATGGTACATCAGGGGGGGAAAAAAGCAAATGGCTTACTATTATTATTATTTTGGGGTTGTTGTTTTTTTTTGGGTCTCAGGTCTCTCTCTCGCTCTCTCTCGAGGAAGTCGGACCTGAGATGCTGCAGGCTCCAACTGTAAACAATTTACAAGCTTGTTTCTCAAGTGTTGGCACTTGTGTTCTCCTTCCCCAGTGAAGAAGCATCGCACTTTTTGCATTTCCCCGGTGCATGGCGCACTGGGGAAGGGTGAGATGCCTTTGGAATTGACTAACGGAAGGCCTTTAGGGAAAGTCTCGGGCTTTGATGTCTTCAAGGGTTTTTCACTGGGAGCGAAGAAACATCGCCGGATCCGCTCCACGAGTTTGTAGGCTTTGAATTCTATGAACGGAAATTCTAAGGAACAGGATACTCAGTTTAGATAGGATACCAAATTCCTTGTGTGTCCAATCACACTTGGCCAATAAAGGATTATTCTATTCTATTCTATTCTATTCTATTCTATTCTATTCTATTCTATTCTATTCTATTCTATTCTAATTCTAATTCTAATTCTAATTCTAATTCTATTCCATTCCATATTTCCTATTCTACCATTCCATCTTGTCTTGTCTTGTCTTGTCTTTTCTTTCTATTCTATTCTATTCTATTCTATTCTATTCTATTCTATTCTATTCTATTCTATTCTATTCTATTCTATTCTATTCTATTCTATTCCATTTCATTCCATTCTATTCCATTCCATATCTCCTATTCTATTCCATTCTATTCTTCCATTCCATTCTGTATTTTCTATTCTATTCTATTCTATTCTAATTCTAATTCTATTGTGTTCTATTCCATATTTCCTATTCTATTCCATTCCATTCTTCCAATCCATTCCATATTTCCTATTCTATTCCATTCCATTCTTCCACTCAATTCTGTATTTTCTATTCTATTCTATTCTATTCTATTCTATTCTATTCTATTCTATTCTATTCTATTCATTCAGAGGAACAGATCAACCATGGAGCCAGGCATTCAGAATACAGAATAATAAGAGCTGGAAAGGGACCTTGGAGGTCTTCTAGTCCAACCCCCTGGCTCAAGCAGGACAAAGTCTGTTCTTGAAAACCTCCACGGATGGAGCACCTACAACTTCTGGAATCAAGTTGTTACCCTGATTAATTGTTCTCACTGTCAGGAAATTTCTCCTTAGTTCTAGGTTGCTTCTCTCCTTGATAAATTTTCCATCCGTCCTCTCTCGTCTTGCCTTTGGAGCTTTGGAGAGTAAGTTGAAACCCCCCCCCCCCGCCACCTCTCTTCTCTGTGGCAGCCCCTCAAATATTGGAAGATTGCCTCTTTATGTAAAAGGAGAATTAAGGTCCTAGAGGAGGATAAGAGTTTATGGATAGTTAGCATAAGTTTAGCTTATGATTGTTAGATGTATGTTATACCCTGTATTTTGCTCTGGGAAGTCGGGGGGGGGGGGATGGGGGAGCGGGAAGGGGGAAGGGGGGAGTTTGGGGGAGGGGGAGGGAGAGAGGGAAGGAGGGGAGATATTTGTTAAAATTTTGTAAAACTTTTTTAATAATAATAAAAAATATTGGAAGATTGCTATAATGCCACCCCTGGTCCTTCTCTTGGGTTAAACTAGACGTATACCCAGTTTCCTGCAGCCCTTCATAGTATGTTTATTCATCAAATGAACTGTTGTTAAACCGAGGACTATCTGTATAGAAAGAGGTAGTGTCGAAAAGGTTGAGCAGAAATGTTGCGTGCATGTGGACACGCTCATTGGGGTCGTGCCCCGGAAAAGCCAAACTTCCAAATTCCACTGCGCACGTGCGCCCAACGATCGGTTTTCGGCACTGCTGCGCGGGCGAAGGGATCGTGCTTTGGAAAAGCTGAATTTGTGGGTTCTAGTGTGCATGTGCACCTGACAATCAGCAGGCCGGCCCCCATGTGCACACCGGTTTTCCGAACTGCCGCATGCACAAAGGACAGCTGATCAGCGCACGCGCATGCGCACTGGAAACCTGGAAGACAAACAGGCAAGGCCACGCATACCGGGCGACATGGCTTCGCGTGCCACCTTGGGCACACGCGTCATAGATTCGCCCTCATGGAACTAGATTGTATTTCTGTATTTCTTTTTCTTGTATCTCTGGCCATTAATTTCCTCGGCTAAAAAAGAAATCTTTTTTCCCCATTTTTGCACAACGTTGCTCTACCTCAAAAGGGAACAGCTTGACGGCCTGTATAATTGTAGCGTGAGGAATGCTGCCACTGCGCGATGGGCACCTATACAAAAACAAAAAACAAATGTCGCGGAATTTCTTACAGAGCGCCCCAAAGACGTTGAAAAAGATTTTTGTTAACAGTTTTTTTTTTTTAAAGAAACGGCTAGTTAAAAATGGAAGGAGCTTGGGAAAAAAAGGAAACCGTGTTAAAGATTCTGTAAAAATGATCAGCAGGAGGAGGCAAAAGAGGAATGATGATGGAACTCTTGGTACAAGAAGTCCTCGACTCACCACCACAATTGAGCCCCAAATTTGTGTTGCTGAGACATTCGTGAAGGGAGTTTTGCTCCATTTTACGACTTTTCTGGCCACATTTGTTAAGGGAATCACTTAACGGCAAGCTGTTAAATGAGTAACACGGTTGTTGAGTGAAACTGGTTTCCCCCTTGACTCTGAAAGTTGCGTAAAGGGATCACATGATCCCAGGGCCCTGTAACCGTCAGAAATGTAAGTCAGCTGTCAAGGATCCAAATGTTGCTGTTATTGTTAGTTGCGAAGTTTGTGTCCGACCCATTGCGACCATGGACAATGTTCCTCCAGGCCTTCCTGTCCTCTCCCATCCTCTGGAGTCCATTGAAGCTCACGCCGACTGCTTCAGTGACTCCATCCAGCCACCTCATTCTCTGCCGTCCCTTTCTTATTTTGCCCTCCATCTTTGCCAGCATTAGGCTCTTCTCCAGTGAGTCCTTCCTTCTCATTAAGTGGCCAAAGGATTTCTTCTTCAAGATCTGGCCTTCTAAAGAGCAGTCAGGGTTGATCTCCTCTAGGACTGATTAGTTGGATCTCAGTCCAAGGGACTCGCAGGAGTCTTCTCCAGCACCAGCGTTCAAAGGCCTCCATTCTTTGGCGCTCAGCCTTCCTTATGTTACAGCCAGACATTGCAACTGGGAAAACCATCGCCTTGACTATACGCACTTTTGGTGTAATTGGCTATTATTATTATTATTATTATTATTATTATTATTATTATTATTATTATTATTATTAGTTGGAAGGGACCTTTAATTATTAATTAATCATAATTATATTATAAATTAATTAATTATAATTAATTAATTAATTATAAATTAATTATAAATTAATCTATCAACCACCCCCAATGTGAAGCTTCCCCATTGGAACCCCAAGCCAACTCGCCGAACCAGGTCTTTTAAGCTCTTGTGGAAGGTCAGGAGGGTTGGAGCCATTTAATGACAATTTGAAGTTAGGGCAGACTCAGGCAACCCATCCTTGAAGTTACCGCGGACTTATCACCCTCCCTCCTACCCCACAATCACCTGATCTAAATTTGGACACACACACCCCAGCACCCAGCTCCCGTTTACAACGTCTGCAGCCCCTTGTGTGTTCGCGCGATCGTGGTTTTGCAGCCTTTCAAGCCAGCTTCGGAACAAGCTTAAAACTGATTGGGAAGGCTGGATTTGCTTAACGGCTGTGGGATTCATTGAATGTCCAGGAACATCTTTTAAGTGCCAAGCTTTTGCAAATAAATAAATAAATAAATAAATAAAATCCTATTCTATAGTTTCTCCAAGTATATTTTCCCATAGGTCACTAAGACCAACAGGCTCAGCCTTGGCGTTTCTTAAAATAGCTAAAGAACATCTAAGTACAAAACCATCTAGGGAGCTCTCCTCAGCCCTAGCAAGCCATAAAGACAAGACAAAGACACACACACACACACACACACACACACACACACAACAACAACAACTTAGAACTAAGGAGACATTTCCTGAGAGTTAGAACAATTAATCAGTGGAACAACTTGCCTCCAGAAGTTGTGAATTCTCCAACACTGGAAGTTTTTAAGAAGATGTTGGATAACCGTTTGTCTGAAGTGGTGTAGGATTTCCTGCCTGAGCAGGGGGTTGGACTAGAAGACCTCCAAGGTCCCTTCCAACTCTGTTATTCTATTCTATTCTATTCTATTCTATTCTATTCTATTCTATTCTATTCATTTTCTATTCTACATGTATATGCATTCTTTGCTTTAATGCCATTGATGCAGAGGCTGGTATGAAGAAGAGTGGGGGGAGAGTGGGGAGGATGGAAAGAGATCACACAGGGGCTAAATGACAAAATGTAATCATTTCTCTCTGCTACCCTTGGAAAAACCCACCCAGTAGCTGCTTGTTCAGATATATACCGATATTTAATTAATGCTTTCGTTTGGAGTTGTTTTCCCACCTCAGCCTATAATTTCAGCTGGAACAGCCCCAAGCAGCGAGTTACTGTTTTGCTTCCTCGCGAAAGGTTTTCGTTGCGAGGACTAAAAGAATTGGGCGTTTCGGTCAGTGGCACCATCAGCCAGATGTTTAGACTGGATTTGGCGTTTTTTTGTCCACCTATCAAGTCTTTCCCGAGGATCTGAGATGTTGTTTGGAATGGGACAACCCACCACAGCCAACTCAACATGGCCAACCCGTCACGGGAAAATTCGCTGCGGGACAATTTCCCAATTCTATTTCATTATTTAAAATAAGCACACACACAAAATATTTTAATTTTTGCCATTTCACATTTCATTCTGGTCCCTCCTCTTGCATTCTTTCTTTAATGGCTCTATTCCGCTCTTTCTTTGATATTCGGGTAACTCTTGTTGCACAGCAAGCTGGCCGTGGTGAGCTGGCCGTGGCAGATTATCACAATGTTGATGGCGATGTTGTTGTTCGATGTTGATGGCGGTACAGGTCTCATCACAGGACATAAGCTGTTCCGTGTAAAGCTGGCTTTTGCAATTGACTGACGGGGACTTTGTCAATGACGATGGTGTCCCAGAGGGGCTCTAGAGGTTTGGGGATTACATTACTACTGGTACAATCTTTTTGTTTTCTTTCGCCATGATGGTTCCACTTCTATTTCTATTTTGTGATGTTCTCCAGATCTTTCTCTTCTATTCTTCTGTCTCCAGGTACTGCAACATCCATTATCCAGACTATTTATTATTGACAAATTGTTAACTCTGCCGTGTTGTGTGGCAGATGCTTGCCTGTTTGACTTCTAAAGTCCCAGAGCACTTTAGCTTCTCCATTTTCTATTACTTCGTTTATTCTGTAGTCCCAGCAGTTCTTGCTTGCAGGCAAATGGTATTTCTTGCAAATATTCCAATGCACCTCTTTTGCGACTTGTAGTCCAAGTCTGGCCGACCAGGTGATTTATTTTAATGCGAGGTTTTGGCATTTTTCCAAAGAAAGAATAAATTTGCATGAAAATCAGACAAACTGAATTTATATCTGCAAGAATCACAGGTGGAGATAGAATCGGACTGACTCCTCCGCCCAAATAGATGTCTCAAAGGATCGATTCTAGCCCCCAGTAAAGGCTACAACTGCATGGGTGGGTAGGTGGAAAGAAGGAAGGGAGGGAGGGAGGGAGGGAGGGAAGGACCAAAGCCATATACTTTCCAATGCCCTCTCCATCACCATTTAATTCTAAAAGATGCATCAGAAATATGCCATTTCTTTCAGGCCTCTGAACTTTTATATCAAAAGATGGCACAATTACAGGGCTGCCTATGCCAATACCACTTACGATACATAATGCCATTTGCAAAAGCCAGCATTTAAATTCCATTAAGCTATGTTATTATTGACAAATAAAGTTTATTTGCTTCTTCATTAAGTCTCAGAGTTAATCTTTTCTCATTCTATTACAGAACTGTGTAAAGAGCAGAAAAATAAAAGACCTCTCTACTTACAGCAGCATACAAATATTTACTGAAAGAATGTGGCTTTAATAATATATGCTTATAAATGTATACGCATACACGCCGGCACCGGTTTTTGTTTTTTTTTAATTATGTAGAAATTTAGAAATACTTCTGTGCTGGGAGTTTAATGGCTACTAAAAACTGGGAAAGGCATTCTCCAGTATAATCTCTTGAGACAAATTAGGAAAATCCACATAGTTCAACAACGCACATTATTTTGTGTGTATCTGAAGCATTTGTATGAAGAGAAAACTAAAGAACAGGAACCTTTTCCAACTACCGTTGGGTCTTAGGAACTGCTGAATAACAGTGAATGAAAGCTTAAAGTTTATCTATTTAAAATGCCAAGGCTTAAAGTCAAGGCTTAAAGTTTATTTATTTAAAATGTTATATCTCAACTCTGAATTCAAGGAAATGCGGAAGATGTTTATCTCCCCCCACCCACCCCCAAAAAATGTTACAATTCAGTGCAATTAATCCGGACAAGGATGGGCAGCCAAACCATGCTTGGAACACAAAGTTAACAATTATTCCCACGTCAGATATTAGCCAGCTATTTACTGTTTTGTTTCATATGAAGCCCAAGAGGGTGACATTATTGTGCAAGAAACGGTGAAGATTATCAGGGCAGAAAACAGGGGGGGACATGTTTCTAAAAGGCTTGGGGAGGGAGGGAGGGAGGAATCGATAGAGTACATTTTGAGGACATTCTCCTTGTAAGGTGTAGAAGGGATGCTGTTGTATAGGGGAAGCTTCCTCACCGTGCTCATGGTTTACTTTAGCTGGATTGCTTCCTGCTCTCTGGTTTTTTAACGGAGTCAACTGGAGTCAGGTACTGTTCAAGCAGAATAAAGTGGTGTTTGTCTGTCTGTCTGCCTGCCTACCTATATATCTGTTTTTGCATCTGTCGATGTATCTGTCTGTTTGTCCATCCGTCCATGAATCTATCTATTTATCTATCTACCTACCTACCTACCTACCTACGTCTATCTATCTATCTATCTATCTCTCTCTCTCTCTATCTACCTACCTACCTACCTCCATCCATCCATCCATCCACACATACTCCATACATTTTTAGGAATTGTTTTCACACTTTATTATTCAATCAATATTCTTTCAGTGTTCACCCCCCCCACCCTTATACAAGCATACACAGAAACATATATACCCGTATAATATACAGGTTTGATTTCTGTAATCTATCTACAGTATCTGTCTGTCTGTCTTTCTGTCTATCTACCTACCTACTTATCTCTATCTATCCATATCTATCTATCTATCTATCTACCTACCTACCCACCCATCTATCCATATCTATCTACCTACCTACCTCTCTATCTCTATCTATCCATATCTATCTATCTATCTATCTATCTATCTATCTATCTATCTATCTACCTACCTACCCACCCATCTATCCATATCTATCTACCTACCTACCTCTCTATCTCTATCTATCCATATCTATTTATCTATCTATCTATTTATCTATCTATCTATCTCTACCTACCTACCTACCTACCTATCACCTATCTATCACACACAAACACATATATATAGCTACTTACCTATCATCTATCACCTATCTATCATCTCTGTCTCTATCTATCTATCTATCTACCTACCTACCACCTCTCTCTCTCTCTCTCTCTCTCTCTCTCCCTCTCTGCATTTGTAATAGCCTCAAAGCAAACAGGGTAGCATAATACTGATGATCGGATGGCAAAGGTATTTTCCCATCATTTGAAACAAATACACCGATATATGGTTTGGTTTCTTTAATCTGTCTGTCTGTTTACCATCCATGCATACACATCAATATACACATATTCCAGTACGTATTTTTATGAATTCCTTTCAGACTTCATTCTTCAATTTAAATATTTTTTAAGAGTCCATTCTTCAATCTATATCAGGGGCTCAAAAATGAGATATAAAGATTTATGTCTTTTTAAAAAAAAAAAAAATATTAAACAGCCGATCATTTAAGTGCTTTTGGAAACTGGCATCAAATCCTGACAATATCCCTATGGGCATGCAGTTCGCAAAGCTCCACGCTAGCATGATTTAAAAGCCAGTCAATTTGCCACTGGGCCTTCCTTCCCAGAAAAATAGCAGTCGTATTGTCGCCTACCCTTTGAACAAAGATCCACTCCGCAATCCTGTATCTAAAGCATCTAAGTAGTTTTGTTTTGCTTTGTTGTTTTTTTAAAAAAAAAGCTTTATAGAAAGTACTAAGCAAGTGTCTTCTCCATCAGCTTTCTCAGAAGGTTTCTGGGAGAGGAAAAATTTGCCGGGGGAAAGAAAACAAATTTCTCACAGCTTCACGCTTGAACGAAGGAGATGCTTGGCGACTGTTTCATACTTAAGACCGTTTTGCTGTGTCCCGTGGTCACGTGATCCCCTTTTGCGACCTTCTGACCAGCAAAAGCCTGATTCACTTAACAACCAGGTGACTAACTTATCAACTGCGAAGTGATTCACTTAACGACTGTCGCAAAATGAGGGAAAACTCATTTAACAAAGGTCTCACTTCTCACTTAGCAACAAAAATCTGGGGCTCAAATTATGATCATAAGCACCTGTGTAAATAGAACAGCAAAGATAAGACAAATCAGCCAGCAATTACCCTCAATTTCAATGTTATAACACTGAACGTTACTGGCTTAACAATTGCAGTGATTCCCTTAACAAGGGTGGCAAGAAAGGTCGTAAGATGGAGCAAAACTCACTTAACAACTGCCTGGCTTAGCAGCAGAAATTCAGGACTCAAATGCAATCATAAGCCGAGGACTATCTGTTAAATTTCCTTTCCAGTAGGTGGATAAAGGACAGCAGCTCGCATCCTTATTTGGTGCAAAGCATTTATCAGCTGAACGGAAGCACTTATTTCAGGGTGGGTTTTTCTGAATGGGCTGAGTCTCTAAACAGGCTGAAGTGAGTCACTGGCTCTTGAGTCTTTGACGGGAGAGAAAAGAAAGTGTGGTTTGATTTGGGCGTGTATAAAGTGCAGGTCTTCACAGTGGCGTCTATCTTATTTAACTTCTGCTTAGGAGGTGTACGATGATCATTTAAAGTTCCCCTCTTTCTTTCTGAAACTCGTTGTAATTAATATTGCATGCTAAGCCACCAGCCACTTCTGCGTGGCGTGTACCGTGGTGGTGGTATTATTCTCTAGAAAGTGTAACTCAAAGCAGCTAGAGCAGTAAAAAGATCCTGCAATTCACCTTCTCTTTAGAGATGCTTCCTTCACATCAGTATCTTTTATGTCATGGAGCCTGCCCATTATGGTCATAACTTGTGGGGCGCGTAAAGCAGCTCACCACATAACTGAGCTTATTTTGTGATGATGATGATGATGATGATGATTGCTGATTTTGATTTAAGGCACAAAACATCAGGCAAAATTCATCTGATTCTTAACTAGGCAAAGCAGCATTTAACTCAACACACCGCTTAATTTTGAGAGAGAGGAGGGAGGGAGACAGAGAGAGACAGAAAGAAAGAACGAAAGAAAGAAAGGGAGGGAGGGAAGGAAGGAAGGAGAGAGAGAGAAAGGGGGGAGAGGGAGGAAGAAAGAAGGAAGGAAGGAAGGAAGGAGAGAGAAAGAGAGAAAAAGGGGGAGAGGGAGGAAGAAGGAAGGAAGGAAGGAAGGAAGGAAGGAAGGAAGGAAGGAAGGAAGGAAGGAAAGAGAGAGAGAGAGAGAGAGGGAGGGAGGGAGGAAGGAAGGAAGGAAGGAAGGAAGGAAGAAAAAAGAAAGAAAGAGAGAGAGAGGGAGGGAGGGAGGAAGGAAGGAAGGAAGGAAGGAAAGAAGGAAGGAAAAAAGAAAGAGAGAGAGAGAGAGAGAGACCCATGCTTTCTATCCCAGAAGGATTAAAAAGTGGCAAAATGAATTCTCCCATTCTAAATAACAACAAAGGGCATGAAAGGATTAGTGTTTCTCATTCATTGTTTCTGGTCTTTCAGAACTGGGCTCCAAGGAAGCTCAAAGGATTTAACTGTTGTTGTTATTATTATTATTATTTTAAGAGGTAAAGCTTATCCCCCCCCCCCAAATCAAAGTTTCATTGTGATTCAAGTTGTCAAGCAGGGGGCCAAGCTCCATTAGAACCCGCTATTCAGAAAACCAGATAAAAAGCCTCTGGTGCCCTTAAGACAATTAATTATAGATATAGTAAGTGACAACACTATGTGGCAGGCTACACAATCTGAGATTCCCTGACAAATCTAATTAACAGCACATCGGGGGTGCTCTGCCTCTCCTTTACATACTCTTGTCAGCTTTGAGAGTCTAACGAGGAGCAGGGCTTAAACGTTCTTATGAAGTTTCCAAGTTGGGTCACATGGCTTCAAACCCGACCTCCCCTTAAAACCACAGGTGTTCAAACGCTTCGCAAGTTTGGGGGAAAGAGAAAAGTTCATCTCAAGACACCCACAGCCGTACGAGATGATGTAGGCCCCCCCAAAAAAACTTTTTTAAAAAAAAACAAATACACACTGATGTGGTTTGAGTTAATAGGATAATTGCAAATAAATCATTTAACAATAAACCTTGTTTTCCTCCAATCCATCTGGGCCGTGTCCGTAAAGACGAGGAATGTTAAATGTTAAAACGGGGGCCGTTATGAATGTTTATTGAAATGAAATGTGACACTTGGGTTCTTTTAAAAGTGCGATGATCAACGGCTGCCAATTTTATTTGGCTTTGTAGCGTATTGATGGGTGGCTACTGCTTTTTTCGTGGCACGCCTGGTTTTCATCTGGTTTTTTTTTTTAAAAATCTAATAAAAATGTCTATATGTGTGTGCGTACAAACCCAAAACAATTTTTTGGGGTTACTGCAGACATACAAAAAGAAATTTTTATTAGATTTCTTTTAAAAAAAGTAAGTTAAAAACGTATACATCAGAAGAGAAGAGAAGAGAAGAGAAGAGAAGAGAAGAGAAGAGAAGAGAAGAGAAGAGAAGAGAAGAGAAGAGAAGAGAAGCTGGAAGGGACCTTGGAAGGTCTTCTAGTCCAGCCCCCTGTTCAAGCAGGAGATCCTATACCGCCTCGGACAAGAGACCGTTCAGTCTCTTCTTAAAAACCTCCAATAATGAAGCACCCACAAAGTCTGGAGGCCAGATGTTCCACTGGTTAATTGTCTTCACTATTAGGAAGTTTCTCCTTAATTCCAGGTTGCGTCTCTCTTTGATTAATTTCCAACCATTATTTCTTGTCCTGCCCTCTGGTGCTTTGGAGAAAAGAAAAGAAAAGAAAAGAAAAGAAAAGAAAAGAAAAGAAAAGAAAAGAAAAGAAAAGAAAAGAAAAGAAAAAACTAAAAGTGCAAGAAAGGGGGGGGGATCAACCAGGAGGGATCAACTTACTCCAAAGAGGATCCACCTATTCTCCAAAGCACCTGAAGGCAGGACAAGAAGCAATGGATGGAAACTAATCAAGGAGAGAAGCAACCTAGAACTAAGGAGAAATTTCCTGAGAGTTAGAACAATTAACTGGTGGAATGGCTTGCCTCCAGAAATTATGTGTGTTATTCTGTTAAGAAAGTATTCTATATTAATTTGTATTAGTTTTTAATCTTATTTTTTTTTTAAAAATCTTTAGATGAATTCATAAAAAACAAACAAACCTCTGAAAAAACAGACAAACAAACACAGTGGGAGCTCAAATGGCATAATCCTCTACCAGAAAACAAAACAATTCTGCTGTTTTTACTCAAATTTTGGTTTAGAAACAAGCATGTTTGAAATAAGACTTCTGGTTTTGGTTTATTATAATACTGTAGTAGTTCGTGACGAACTTCCTGCCATGCCGATTTTCTCCACCAATTGGCTTTATTATTTAGCAAGGATGAGTCTGTTTCTGAGGTGGCATGATAGGAATTATAACAGGAATAAATTAGATCAACAGAAATCAATTGTGCCTAGAGATTCCCCCCCCCCCCCGTTTCTGTTAAAACGTACTTCAGTAACTAAAAATACCTTTGGACGGCTATCATCTTACAGAAAAAGTGTTCTATATATCTATTATAATCGGTTGTGGCAATCGAGGAGGATGCGTTTTTTCCTAAAAGCGGCCCTGGCTTTCTTATAAAGCTTTAAAACGTTTTTAAAAGAAACCACAATATTTTCCACTACTTTATAAAAATGGGTTCCATTTTCTCCGGTTCTGGCTTCAAGATGTCCAGGGATGGGAAAGACCAGACACAGCATTGTGAGCTCATTAGAGATGGATATGCAAACGGATGTTTCAATTGAGTTCCGTGCAAAATGAAAACTTTTTTTTTTAAACTATAGGGTCAACTTGATTCTGAGGTATTCCTTGGGGGACCCCAGACATAAATCCAACCTGCCCATCTTAGCTATCAAGATAAGTCAGGTGTGAAATGCTCCCGGTTCGGACCGGATCACCTGATCCGGTAGCAATGGCGGCAGGGAATTCGAAGAACTGGTAGCAAAAATCCTGCCTCCCCCCATGCCTAACTAAGCCGCGTGATCATCAGAGGCTTTTTTTTTACTTTTAAAAGCATTTTTCTTCCACCAAAAATGCTTTTAAAAGTTAAAAAAAAAGCCACTGATGATCGCGCGGCTCAGCTGGGATCATCAGAACCTTTTAAAAGCATTTTTTTTTCTACAACCTCTTCGGCCCAAGAGGCTGTAAAAATACTTTTAAAAGGTTCTGGCGATCAGGCAACTCAGCTGGCATCGTCAGAACCTTTTAAAAGCATTTTTTTTCTACAACCTCTTCGGCAGAAGAGGCTGTAAAAAAATGCTTTTAAAAGGCTCCTCTGGCTATCCCAGTAGAGTTGCCTGGTCATCACAGGCTTTTAAATGCATTTTTTTACAACCTCTTCAGCCGAAGAGGTTGCAGAAAAAAATGCTTTTAAAAGTAAAACAAAACAAAAAAAAACGAAAAAAAACACAAATTGGCCACGCCCACCCAGTCACATTACCCACCACCACCACCAAGACACGCCCACAGTAACAAATTTTACATTTCACCCCTGAGATAAGTACGAAAAAAACATTTTCTCCAAAGGCAAATAACTCTGATTAGTTTCCTCAGGTCGCCAATACAAATTAATCCATTACACAGAATATCTATGGAGATGTTTGGTTCATCAGGGTTATTGTTATCCCAAAGGTGCCTTTTCAGAAGCCAAATGGACTTTTGTTTTTTTATTTATTTATTTTATTTATTTTTATACTTTTATACCGCACCATCTCCCATAGGACTCAGGGCGGTTCACAGGCATATTAAAATACAACAATAATAAATAAGCAATTTAAAACCCAATTAAAACAAAATATTTCAATCGCCAAATGACTAAAACGGTAAAAACCGGTTAAAACCCATTAAAATTAACTAAAATATTTTATTCTTAGGCTAGTCAGGTGTTTTCTTTGAAGACGTTTCGCTTCTCATCCAGGAAGCTTCTTCTGCTCTGACTGAACGGTGGAGGGAGGATGGAAGGGTTGATATTCCTTGCGGTCCGAAGTGCATGTTTCTATTCCCTCCAGAAAGAGTGCTAACGACCAGGTGACTGCAAGGAATGCAAATCCTTCCATCCTCCCCCATACAGTCAGAACTGGAAGAAGCTTCTTGGATGAGAAGCAAAACATCTTCAAGGAAAAGAAAAAACAAAAGTCCAGTTGCCTTTCGAAAAAGCACCTTTGGGACAGCCAGTATGAAGAAAAACACAAATCAGTTCCCACTTATATATTATCCCATCACCATTGGCTAGTACAAGGCTGTTCTATACAGGTGGAAAACTATATTATACTATACAAAAATATACAAGGCTGCACATTTTTTAAGCTACCACAATAATTTTGGGCAGTAGCACAGCTACTTTTTCCAAACGGAACGAATACACAGAATCCATACTCTTGACCGTAAGCATCCTAGAGTCCCCTCGGCAAGAAGGACGGCGCAGAAATAGGCGTAGGTATTGAAATAGAAATAGGCACAGAAAACGGGTAATAAAAAGACAAATATTCAAAGCATCAGGCAAGCACACATCTTACCCGCAATCTTTAAAACACCTTGAGGAAGTCCAGTTGCCTTTTGAAAAAGCACTTCCGGATACCTTTGTTATAAATTTAAAAGATAAAGTAAAGGTGTCCCTGTGGATTTTACTCTGCCAGTCGTTACTGACTTTAGGGGATGTTCCAAAGGTGCTTTTTCGGGACTTCCTTGGTTTTTTTTTTCTTCTGAAGACGTTTCTCTTCTCGTCCAAGGAGCTTCTTCAGCTCTGACAGGATAGTGGAAGGATTTATATTCCTTGCAGACAGCTGGTCATTTGCATCCTTTTTTAGAAAGTCATTGAAGCACTTGGAGGTTTATCTGTGTCCTCAGGATCACCTGAGTGGCGCTCATGGTTCCTGTAGTCTGCAATTTTTTTCCCCTCTGGAAATCCGTTCCTACTCTCGACACCATTCAAAGGGCGTCCATCCCAAATTGTACAGCTAAACATCTGTAGAGATTCTCAGTCATCCAGGTCATGGTGGACAACCATGGCCTAGATGACTGAGAATCTCTACAGGATTTAGAGGGTGTTGCTCCTCTCTATTTCAAGGCCGTTGAGCCACGGGGTCATGTGGCCAGCGTGACCTCACCGAGTGCTTTTACCTTCCCACCAAAGTGGGCACCTAGTACTGTATACAGGCTTAAAGGTAAAGGTTCCCCTCACACATACGTGCTAGTCGTTGCCGACTCTAGGGGGCGGTGCTCATCTCTGTTTCAAAGCCGAAGAGCCAGCGCTGTCCGAAGACGTCCCTGTGGTCATGTGGTCAGCATGACTCAATGCCAAAGGCGCACGGAACGCTGTTACCTTCCCACCAAAGGTGGTCCCTATTTTTTCTACTTGCATTTTTTACGTGCTTTCGAAACTGCTAGGTTGGCAGAAGCTGGGACAAGTAACCGGAGCTCACCCCATTACAGGGCAGCACTAGGGATTCGAACCGCTGAGCTGCCGACCTTTCGATCGACAAGCTCAACGTCCTAGCCCCTGAGCCACCGCGTCCCACTCTTAATACACTCTTAATACAGGCTTAAGGAACCATCAAATGCTTCAAATGGTAATTGCCAACCTCTGGACCAGACTTGGTCCAATTGCAAGCCTGCTCAAGGGCTGCAAATTCGGAAGGGGGTGGGGGTGGGGATTGGTGGCATTAATGCAATAAGGCTGAGGTCACTCTCACAATCTCCACCGATGAGTTCATTAAGGGTCAGGATGTATATGACACGAACACGGTGGGGGAAGTGAACTGTAAACGGAGAACAGCATCAGCAATTCGGCAAGCATATTTTTTAAACGTGGCTCCTTACCTTTTGTTAATAGGCTTCTCATTTTTTTCGTATGGACGGATGAACCACTTCCCGATCCTGACAAAGTTTTTGTCCATCAGGCATCTGAAAGAAAGAAAGTAGGAAAAGGGTTATTTCACGAACCGAAAGGGATGCTATCATCTTTGTGGCATTAGCCTTCATGGCTGTTCGCATCTAGCTCTGCTTTTCTGCCCTTATTAGCCTTGGTCTCTTATTTGTCTCACGTCATTACTGTCTATTTTAAAAATGGGTGTCCCCCACCCCCGCCCCATCTATCAACTATTAACAGGCTAATTCTCACATCATCAAAGCAGAAGACCCAGCTGGCTACAAATGCTAATTGAAAAAATGTTATCTTTTACTGAATTAGGGTGTAAAGCCAGCCTTCAAAAAAAAAAAAAACCAACAACCAAAAAAGCAATAACTGATTAGACAAATAATTTCAAACCATAGTACTGACTCGAGTAAGAAGATATATTTTGATCAGCTAAGTTGATAGCTCGGTACTGAAACACAGTTATTTTGAAGCAATAAAGTGTTTGAATTTTAATTAAGTGTACCTTAACAGCATTATGTAAAAGCTTCAGTAAATGAGACCCATTCACTAAGCATTATATTCGTGGAGCATTAGAGTCAATAAAAATCAGTAATGTGTCATTATATGCATATTAATAGTTAACCCATTATCCAATTGCTCTGTTCCTAGGTAGTCAAAATGGAACCACTTAGCATGCAAAAATAATAATAATAATAATTAATATACACTCCATCCGAGCTCTGCAGCACAATTAGACCTAATCAAGTTCAACAGCCATGAAAAAGTGAGTTGATTGATTTCTAAAGTGGGAACGTGGAACACCAACACGTGCTAAAATACTGGTTTTATTTTCAGAAGCAGAAGTTCAGCAAATGCAAAGCCTTTCACAATCACTCAAAGAGATGTTTCTACACCGACAGGTCCCTAAATCCAGGGTTATCTGAGGTTTATACAGGATGGCCTGTACTGCAGCTCAAATACAGCAACAACTGGCAATTATTTGTTTTGTAATTCCAGGGCAAGAGAGCGATTACAGTCTAATCAAAAGATCAAACTGAGATCAGGAATCCCAAGGTTAACTACCGGGCTCGGCGGGTAGCCTCGTTCGCTTACGATTTGATTTTATCTGGTCCAAAGCGGCAGTTGAAGATACTAAAAATAAGTGGCATGCTGTCACATCTAGCAACTAAGTCCAAAAGGCAGTCTTCCGCTTACGATCGCAATTGGGATCAGGAGCCAAGCGATTATTAAGCTGAGCAAGAGATTATTATTAATAATAATACTAACTACTGCTAGTCCTCGACTTTACCACAATTGAGCCCAAAATTTCTGTTGTTAAGCGAGACATTTGCTAAGTGGGTTTTGCCCCCATTTTACGACCTCTCTGGCCGCAGTTATTAAGAGACGCGCGGCCGTTGGTTAAGTTAGTAACACGGGTTGTAAAATGAATCTGGCTTCCACATTGACTTTGCTTGTCAGAAGGTCGTAAAAGGGGATCTCGTGACCCCGGGACACTGCAACCGTCATAAGCGTGAACCAGTTGTCAAGCATCCAATTTTTGATCACCTGACGATGGAGATGCAGCACCGGTCCTAAGGGTGAAAAACGATCGTTAAGTCCCTTCTTTTTCAGCGCCGTTGTAACTTCAAATAGAATAGAATTTTATTGGCCAAGTGTGATTGGACACACAAGGAATTTGTCTTGGTGCATATGCTCTCAGTGTACATAAAAGAAAAGATACCTTCATCAAGGTATCAACATTTACAACACAATTGATGGTCAATATATCAATATAAATCATAAGGATTGCCAGCAACAAGTTACAGTCATACAGTCATAAGTGGAAAGAGATTGGTGATGGGAACGATGAGAAGATTAATAGTAGTGCAGATTCAGTAAATAGTCTGACAGTGTTGAGGGAATTATTTGTTTAGCAGAGTGATGGCCTTCGGAAAAAAACTGTTCTTGTGTCTAGTTGTTCTGGTGTGCAGTGCTCTATAGCGTTGTTTTGAGGGTAGGAGTTGAAACAGTTTATGTCCAGGATGCGAGGGATCTGCAAATATTTTCACGGCCCTCTTCTTGATTCGTGCAGTATACAGGTCCTCAATGGAAGGCAGGTTGGTAGCAATTATTTTTTCTGCAGTTCTAATTATCCTCTGAAGTCTGTGTTTTTCTTGTTGGGTTGCAGAACCGAACCAGACAGTTATAGAGGTGCAAATGACAGACTCAATAATTCCTCTGTAGAATTGGATCAGCAGCTCCTTGGGCAGTTTGAGCTTACTGAGTTGGCGCAGAAAGAACATTCTTTGTTGTCCTTTTTTAATGATGTTTTTGATGTTAGCTGTCCATTTGAGATCTTGCGATATGATAGAACCCAGAAATTTGAAGGTTTCTACTGTTGATACTGTGTTGTCTAGTATTGTGAGAGGTGGAAGTATGGAAGGGTTTCTCCTAAAGTCTACCACCATTTCTACGGTTTTGAGTGTGTTCAGTTCCAGATTGTTTTGGTTGCACCACAAGGCTAGTCGTTCGACCTCTTGTCTATATGTGGATTCGTCATTGTCTCGAATGAGATCAACCAAATGGTCACTAAACGAACTGTTGTAAGTCAAGGGCTACCTGTACTGGATTGGTATTATTAAAACAAGCCTCTATGAAGACAATTAGGGGTCAAAATAACAAACTGATCAAACAACAGGTTAAATCGATTATTGAGGCTACGATGAGAAAACACTAATTTAATTCCAAGTTTCCTATTTGTACTTTTAAAAAATAAATAAATCCCCGTCTATTTTACTAACATGAACTGATGCCATTTCTATTTTAATATTGCTCCAAGGGAAGTCAACTTGCCTTCCGGAACTGAAACTACTGTTCAAAGAAGCAAAGAATTCTTATCTATAAGGCACAAAACTAATTTAAATACAGAAGTAATACGTTGAAAATTTCAGAGAGTCCCACACTGGGAAAATTAGGACCCAAAAAAAAAGGAAAAAAAAGAGGAAGGATTTCTTCGCCTTCAAATATTTGGGTTTGACAGCAAACAGAAGGCGCAACCCATCTCTACAATTAGCAACTTGAGGTGTATTTCGCTAATTCCTTGTGCAGTCTATATTGCAGCTTGTTTAAAAAAGACCAGCCACAAAAAAAAGAAGGTTTTGGCAAATTCTGAGGTATCAGCCCAAAAGGAGGAAACAGTTCATTAGCAAGCAATCAAAAACCATGGAGCCTTGTCAGAAATGAATGTTTGTATCAAACAACGGAAAGTTTAATCAAGATGACACGAGGAATCAAGCCTTCACTTTGAAAAGAAAAAAAAAATTCAAGAGGAATTCCAGACTGCTAATTCTACTGAATTTCCAGGCCCCTAATAACAGTATTTTCTTGGCTACTGGGGTCTGAAGAGGAATTTCTCGATGTGCTTAATTTTAAGAAGGGGGAAAAAAACTGTTTAAACTGACTCCCATCCCATCAGATGATACCTTTTGTTAGTAGCACAGAAATAAAAACCTAGGTAGTCCTCGACAGCAGTTCGTTTAGTCTCATTCTATTTGTATATTTACAAAGTCAACTTATTGCCCCCCCAACAATCTGGGTCCTCATTTTACCTACCTTATAAAGGATGGAAGGCTGAGTCAACCTTGGACCTGGTGGGGCTTGAACCTGCAGTAATTGCAGGCAGCTGGTTTTAATAACAGGCTTCTTATAGCCTTCAGCCACCACGGCCCCACCACGGAGTGGGGAGGGAATGGAGATTTTACAGTATCCTTCCCCTGCCACGCCCACAAAGCCATGCCACATCCACCAAGCCACACCCACAAAACCGGTAGTAAAAAAAAATTGAAACCCACCACTGGGTCACCTGATCAAAATTTGGATGCTTGGCAACTGGCTCATATTGACGATGGTCGGAGTGCCGCGGGATCACGCGATCCCCTTCTGCGACCTTCTGACAAGCAAAGTCCATGGGGAAGGCAGCTGCACTTAACGGCCGTGTCACTAACTTAACAACTGCAGTGATTCACTTAACATCCACAGCAAGTCAAATGGGACAAATGTCTCACTCAGCAGCACACGAAAGTGTGTTGCTGTTGTATTAATTAATGCAGGGAGTTCAGTAAACTTCCTTAATTGCGGTTTCGTAAGCATTTATCTTCTGGGAAACCCTTCATTTGAGCCACGAGATTTCCCACCTCGTTTTAAGGTCTTAGCAAAATAAAGCATATTTTCTCATATACAAATAAGAAGAAGGAAAAAAACAAAACATTCCTGCATGTTGCTTTTCCCTACCTCATTGAAAAATGGACTATTCGGCACCTTCCCCTGAAGCAAACTACGTGTCAGGTTACTAAATTCAAACTGGATTACAACAGTTAACAAAAGCTGTCCGTACACACTCACCTTTCCAGCAGGTTGTGGATTGCCTTGAAAAGTAGCGTCCTGCATTCGTACGAAAGCCCGTTCTCCCAAAATCCCTCTTCGATCACTGAAAAAGAGGGGGAGGAAAACAGCGGAAGTGTTAGCCTTTTCTTTCATTGCTTTATATAATAATATATCATTTTTATAAATAATTCGAGACAGGCGGCATACCTAATATTCTTCCCTCCTCCTGTTTTCCCCACAACAACAAAACCTGATGTGAGCTTGGAAGGAAAAGAGGGACTGGCCCAAAGTCACCCAGTTGGCTTTCATATCTAAGATGGGACTAGAATTAGCAATCTCCTGGTGATCGGCCCAAAGTCACCCAGCCACTTTCAAGCCTGAGGAGGAACTAGAACTCACTGTCTCCTGGTGATTGGCCCAAAGTCACCCAGCCACTTTCAAGCCTAAGGAGGAACTAGAACTCACTGTCTCCTGGTGATTGGCCCAAAGTCACCCAGCCACTTTCAAGCCTGAGGAGGAATTAGAACTCACTGTCTCCTGGTGATTGACCCAATGTTATCCAGCCATTTTCAAGCCTGAGGAGGAACTAGAACTCACTGTCTCCTGGTGATTGGTCCAAAGTCACCCAGCCACTTTCAAGCCTAAAGCGGGAACTAGAACTCACTGTCTCCTGGTGATTGGCCCAAAGTCACCTAGCCACTTTCAAGCCTAAAGCGGGAACTAGAACTCACTGTCTCCTGGTGATTGGTCCAAAGTCACCCAGCCACTTTCAAGCCTAAAGCGGGAACTAGAACTCACTGTCTCCTGGTGATTGGTCCAAAGTCACCCAGCCACTTTCAAGCCTAAAGCAGGAACTAGAACTCACTGTCTCCTGGTGATTGGCCCAAAGTCACCCAGCCACTTTCAAGCCTGAGGAGGAACTAGAACTCACTGTCTCCTGGTGATTGACCCAATGTTATCCAGCCATTTTCAAGCCTGAGGAGGAACTAGAACTCACTGTCTCCTGGTGACTGGCCCAAAATCACCTAGACACTTTCAAGCCTAAAGCAGGACTAGAACTCACTGTCTCTTGGTGATTGACCCAATGTTATCCAGCCCCTTTCAAGGCTGAGGAGGAACTAGAACTCACTGTCTCCTGGTGATTGGCCCAACGTCACCCAGCCACTTTGACACCTAAAGCAGAACTAGAACTCACTGTCTCCTGGTGATCAGCCCAACATCACCCATCCAGCTTTCATTATAGCATCTTTCTAGATGTTGGGCAATAAAAACAACTTCAAACAGGGTGAGTTCAGACAATTTTTTACTTCTATTATTTAAATCCTGAGATCAGAATGGCTGCGCAGTACCATGCTTAATTTCTCATCGCCATTTTATCTATATCATCTATCTTTCCAAAGATTCACTCTCTTCAGTAATACGTGCCGTAATAGTTGCTGCCGACTGTACAAAAATTAAATCATCATCAGTCAAAGGAGCAACAGAAGCCGATGAACTGGATGACACAATACTAAGCTACGTACTCGGGTGGATAATTCTGGATCCACTCTCTATCAGAATCCTGGATACATAAAATTGGGATTCGTCAGACATATGGGGAGCAATTACAATCAAATCTAAATATTTTTTGGGAATTAAGGACTTGACTCTTCAACTTCAGAGTGACCAAAAGCTTTCAAACTCCTAGCATAATCAACCCTCTGCACATGAATTAACTTGAATACAGGTATCTATGGGGATTCCCAGTCATCCAGGTCATGATTGTCCCAAAGGTGCTCTTTCAAGAGGCAACTGGAACTTCCTGGGTTTTTTTTTGAATGACCTGGATGATTGAGAATCTCCACAGACATTTAGAGATGCATTTTGAGATTAACACCCTTTGAATGGTGTGGGAGAGAGCTGACTACTAACCAGAGCGCACAAAACATTTGCTAGACCAATTCTTGAATACAGCTCATCTGTCTGGAACCCGCACTGCATATCGGACATAATAAATACAATCGAGAAAGTCCAGAGATATTTCACAAGAAGAGTCCTCCACTCCTCTATCCGCAATAAAATACCTTAATAAAAATAATAATATAATAATAATATCAGAGTTGGAAGGGACCTTGGAGGTCTTCTAGACCAACCCCCTGCCCAGGCAGGAAACCCTACACCATTTCAGACAAATGGCTATCCAACATTTTCTTAAAAATTTCCAGTGTTGGAGCATTTACAACTTCTGCAGGCAAGTTGTTCCACTGATTAATTGTTCTCACTGTCAGGAAATTTCTCCTTAGTTCTAGGTTGCTTCTCTCCTTGATTAGTTTCCACCTATTGCTTCTTGTTCTACCCTTAGGTGCTTTGGAGAAGAGCCCGACTCCTTCTTCTTTGGGGCAGCCCCTGAGATATTGGAACACTGCTATCAGTCCTTCTTTTCATTAAATTAGGCATACCGAGTTCCTGTAACCGTTCGTCATATGTTTTAGCCTCCAGTCCTCTAATCATCTTCGTTGCTCTTCTTATGCTACCTTATGCTACCAGACTCCAAATTTTGGGCTTAAACAACTTAGAACTACGCAGACTTCAATCTGACCTAATCATAGTACATAAAAGTATCTACCACAACGTCCTACCAGTTAATGACTACTTCACCTTCAACCACAACAATACACGAGCAAATAATAGATACAAACTCAAGGTAAACCGCTCCAAACTCGATTGTAGAAAATACAACTTCAGCAACAGAGTAGTCAATGCCTGGAATGCACTACCTGACTCTGTGGTTTCTTCCCCAAACCCCCAAAACTTTAAGCTTAAACTTGTCTACTGTTGACCTCACCCCATTCCTAAGAGGTCTGTAAGGGGCGTGCATAAGTGCACCTGCGTACCTACCGTCCCTGTCCTAATATTCCTTTTTTACTTATACTCTTTTCATGCGTCCAAATTATGTTTATACTTTCACCTGTGATCTTATATATGATTGACAAATAAATAAATAAAATAAAATGAAAAAAATGAAAAGAAGCTTCTTGGATGAGAAGCAAAATATCTTCAAAGAAAAACCCAGTGGCCTCTTCAAAAAACACCTTTGGGACATGAATACAAAGAGCCCTCGACTTCCAACCAGTTAGCGTCAGAAAACTATACCCCTCCAGATGTAGAAAAACTCATCAACCATGCAAAAAACTTTTGACTGGCAGATCAGCAGCTTTTTAATTTTTTTTAAAGGATGGCAGCTAAACACCGGTCTGCTCATTTTTCACAGTCCCAATTTCCAAACTGCAAAGAAAGAAGTCATGTAGAGACCGTGATAACGGACGTATTAAGCGTATTAGTAGCTGTTAGGACGATGCTGATTTTAAAATTCAGCCTTTTAGGTCTGTTTGCTTTTAATTCTAATTTGTTTTCGTTTTCATTTGTTGTGCTGTCTTAATGACAACTTTGAAACAACTTTGTTTAAAAACAAAAGCAGGGGTGAAATCCGGCAGGTTCTGGAGAACCAGCAGTGGAAATTTTGAGCAGTTCGGAGAACCAGTAGTGGAAATTTTGTACAGTTTGGAGAACTGGCAAATACCATCTCTGGCTGGCCCCAGAATGGGGTGGGAATGGAGATCTTGCAATAGCCTTTCCCCAGGAGTGGGGAGGGAATGGAGATTTTGCAGTATCCTTCCCCTGAAGTGGGATGGGAATGGAGATATTGCAGTATCCTTCCCCTGCCACGCCTACCAAGCCACACCACGCCCACCAAGCCTCGCCCACAGAACCGGTAGTTTAAAAAAAAATTGGATTTCACCACTGAACAAAAGCCAATGAGATTCCACTTCCTTCAGTAAGGCGAACAGCTGATTAGAAAAGATAGGATTTGTATGATAAAAAGAGATGGGGCACAAGATTGATAAGTGCCCACTGGGTCTCCTACCTAATATGCAACTGACCTTTAAACAAATACCTGTACTCACAAAGGAAGAAGTCCAGAGTTAGTCCCATCTATGGCTTCTGCATCTCAGATACCTGAATTAATTAAAAGTTATTGTCCTGCGCACTGACTTACTACTGTCCTGCTATTGGCTTGCTGCAGAAAGGCAGGGGGGAACATACGTTATGGGACACCATTAGTTGCTTGGTCATTAAAAATGACTGAAAATCAATTCCTTCCTCTGTTGGGCTGAAAAGCTTTTTAGACTAAAGTGTGGCGCACGAGATAAGGAAGCAAACAATTACAGATGGAGGCTTTTTCGTACATTTTAAAAAAAAACGAAGCTGGTTGTTTTTTTTCCCCTCCCTCCGATGCCCTTTCTTCAGCATTAAAAAAAAAAAATCAATCTGAAAATCCAATTCATTGGCAAACGTCTACATTAAATAAATATATCAAAAATCCAATTACCACAGACTGGAACTAACAGTGTTTTATCTCCGGTTGAATTTGTCCATTTAAGTGACAAATGCAAAAGTATCGCGGTGTCCTAGAAACTTGACGTACAGAAAGCCAACAAAAACAGGATTGATTCTGAAAGACTGCATTAAAGGCCATAAACTATCTAATCAAAGGCGAGGCTGCTTCATCTAGCATTGTTGCAATACCGCCGATACCCTGCAAATTACGTGTTTGAAGTGCGTTCCGACTCTAAATGGACTTAGCTGCTACGGTATGTGCAAGGAAGCCCTGTCTACTGCTCACGTGTCTTATGCTGCTTTGAGCTAAGGAAGTGTGTCATTGTGTACTATATTCAAACGATGGGAAAAATATCTTTGCCATCCGAACATTATGTATTACGTTACCCTGTTTGCTTTGAGGTTGTTACAAATGGATGGATGGATGGATGGATGGACGGACGGACGGACAGACAGACAGACACAGACAGGCAGACAGGCAGACTAGACGATAGATAATAGATGACAGATGATAGATAGATGATAGATAGATAGATAGATAGATAGATAGATAGATAGATAGATAGACAGAGACAGAATTAGACGACAGATAATAGATAGACAGACAGACAGAATAGATGATAGATAATAGATATAGACAAGAGACAGACAGAATAGATAGATAGATAGATAGATAGATAGATAGATAGATAGATAGATAGATAGATAGATAGATAGATAGATAATAGATAGATAGACAGACAGACAGACAAACAGAATTAGACGATAGATAACAGATAGACAGACAGACAGAATAGATGATAGATAATAGATATAGACAAGAGACAGAGAATAGATAGATAGATAGATAGATAGATAGATAGATAGATAGATAGATAGATAGATAGATAGATAGATAGGCAGGCAGGCAGGCAGGCAGGCAGGCAGGCAGGCAGGCAGGCAGGCAGGCAGGCAGGCATGACAGATAGCTGACAGTTAATAGGTAGGTAGATAGGTAGGTAGACAGACAGGCACAGACAGACTAGAGAGAGAGAGAGACAGACAGACAGACAGACAGACAGACAGACAGATAATAGGTAGGTAGGTAGGTAGGTAGGTAGGTAGGTAGGTAGGTAGATAGATAGATAGATAGATAGATAGATAGATAGATAGATAGATAGATAGATAGATAGATAGATAGATGTCAGACAGACAGGCAGGCCAATCGATCCCTAACTAAGGACACTCTGCAGCATAAGAATATTAACAGGCAATTTAATAGATTTGCCTAGAGTGGGGACAGTTGAGCTATTTATTGTTTATACTGTTTTTTAACAGAGTGATAAAACTAAGGCATTCCCATTACATGATTTTTTTAAAAAAAACTCAATCAAGGATAAAACAATGATCACCTTTGATTAAGGAAAGATACTTTTATTATATTGAAAAGCTAGAGGAGTTGAGGGTTTAGTTTTGTTTTTTGTTTTTAAATTGTAGTGGGTAGTCACACACAAACATATATATATATATATATGATAAACCGGTCAATGCCCAACAGGTCCAAAAATTCCCCCCAAAGAAATTAAACCCAATAAACTGGCTTTTAATAAACCCAATACAATGCTTACAATAATCTGTAGAGGACTTTTAACTCTCTCATTAGTTTTTCACCTGGTTTCCACTTTAAATAGAATGTCTCTGCCACCTCATTTTGCTGATCGAACCTGATTATGTTTCATGTTCGGCTCTTTATATTGGATTTCCCATGAAATGCTCTTTATATAACTATGAAAAACAATGTCGCTTTTATTTAGACTTTTCACTTGCTTTCAGGATTATATTGCTATGTTATCGCCAACTCCTTTTGTGGGGGTTTTTTCAGCACTTCCAGATACTAAAAAACACGGTTACATAAACATAAAAAAAAGGAAAATGCGCCATTGAAAAAGACAGGGTTTTTTTTTAAAAAAAAAAAAGACTCAGCCACTTTCCCTGAGACTAATGCATGTCTACTTCTCAAGGGTCGAGGCGCAGAATATTATTATTAGACAGAAAACAGAAGCTGTTGACTCTTACTTTTGTGTTTAACTTTTTCTTTTTTTAATGTTTTGATTCCTCTTCTAGTAGCCCATGAATAAGTCACAGGGCGCCCAGCGTGATCTGAAATTTATTCTAATTCAAGACTTTCACACTGCACAGAAAGTAATTGTGGCCATGTTCTACCAGGATAGTCTAACAACAGAAATCACCGAGATAATTGCTTCTTTGAAATATGACAACACTGGGGATTGTAATCCACCAAAATCACTTCAGTCTGGCAGGAGATTGTGTGTGTGTTTGTGTACAATCAATATAAATTGTAAGGATGCAAGCTACAAAGTTACAGTCATACAGTCATAAGTGGGAGGAGATGGGTGAGGGGAATGATGAGAAGATTAATAGTAGTGCAGACTTAGTAAATAGTTTGACAGTGTTGAGGGAATTATTTGTTTAGCAGAGTGATGGCATTCCGGGAAAAAACTGTTCTTGTGTCTAGTTGTTCTGGTGTGCAGTGCTCTATAGCGTCGTTTTGAGGATAGAAGTTGAAACAGTTTATGTCCAGGATGCGAGGGGTCTGTAAATATTTTCCCAGCCCTCTTTTTGACTTGTGCAGTATACAAGTCCTCAATGGAAGGCAGGTTGGTAGCCATTGTTTTTTCTGCAGTTCTAATGATCCTCTGAAGTCTGTGTCTGTCTTGTTGGGTTGCAGAGCTAAACCAGTTATAGTGGTCGGAGCTGCTGTCTCTCTATAAATACTGGTGGGGAGGGGGGAAGTGTTTCTGTAAGCGGGTTGGTTGGCTGTGTGGTATAAATACCCCACCAGTATTTATAGAGAGACGACAGCTCCAGCCACGCTTTGCTTGACAAGCACGAAGCCGAAAGCATCAGCCTGAAGATGATGAGTGAGACCTCATCGAAACATCGCCAAGATACTCTCAACCTTACACGGGAAAAGACCCGAATATGCCAAGATCTACATATATATATGTATATTTTCTGAGATTTTCGCGGGTATTTGTATGTAGGTCTTTGGTTATTCGGGTTTTCTCCCACGTAAAATTGGAAGTGTCTTGGCGACGTTTCGACGAAGTCTCATTCGTCATCTTCAGGCTTCAGCTTCGTGCTTCTGGGAGCAAAAGAAGCACGAAACTGAAGCCTGAAGATGACGAATGAGACTTCGTCGAAACGTCGCCAAGACACTTCCAATTTTATGCGGGAGAAAACCCGAATAACCAAAGATCTACATACATATGTATGTATATATGTATGTATATGTATGTATATGTGTATCTGTATCTCTCTCTCTCCATACATACATATAAAATATATAGCTTATATATTTTTAAAAAATCTTTGTGCGTGTGTGTATGTGTGAAGATTTTTAAAGCAATTACTTTAAAGCACCTAATAAACATGTTTTCTTCGGACTAATAAGCTGAAAAACCAAAGCTTTGTTTTAAAGACGATTAAGCATTGCTGTTATCTCTGACTTTTAAGAAGAACAAAAACTAAACACACAAAATCTGCCTTGCGTGAAGAAAAAATTGCTTTGAAGGAACCAGGCAGAGAAATCTTTCACCTTTCAAGCCCCTTCCGACAGCCATATGTCTAGTGGATGTATGGAATAGGTCAGTAGAAATGTTGAAAGGGTGTGTGTGGATACAACCTAGATACTATATGTAGGCGTGGGAAGTGTGGAGAAAGGTTTCTCACAAACGCGGTCCCGGTGACTGATAATTGCACCATGAAATTATTCAGAGCAACAATAAATGCAGTTCAATGTAAGAGAGCGCCAGTTTGGTCTAGTGGTTAAGGCACCAGGCTAAAAACTGGGAGACTGTGAATTCTAGTCCTGCCTTAGGCATGAAAGCCAAATGTGTGACTTTCGGCCAAACACCAGGAGTTTGGGAGTTCTAGTCCTGCCTTAGCCATGAAAGTCAGCTATGTGACTTTGGGCCAATTACCAGGAGGTGGTGAATTCTAGTCCTGCCTTAGCCATAAAAGTTGGCTGGGTGACTTAGTGCCAATTACCAGAAGGTGGTGAATTCTAGTCCTGCCTTAGCCATGAAAGTGGGCTGGATATCTTAGGGCCAATCACCAGGAGATGGTGAATTCTGGTCCTACCTTAGCCATGAAAGTTGGCTGGCTGACTTAGAGCCAATCACCAGGAGACTGGGAATTCTAGCCCTGTCTTACGCATGGAAAGCTGGCTAGGTGGCTTTCCCTATCTCCCAACCCAACTCACTCATAAGGTGGAGCTTGGGAGAAAAGAGGAGGAGGAAAGTGCGTCGGACATGTTTGCCACCTGGAGTTATTTATAAAAATAATAAAGGTGGGATACAAATAAAGAAAGTAAGAGATCTCAGATAAAGTAAGAATTCATATTCCTGAGATTTCCTGTTCTTCTGCATTACGGGCAGGATGTAACTGAAGTGGAGAAGCAAACCATCTTCTTTGTACTATTACATAAAAGTTTCTTTCAAGTGGAGCTCTGTGTAACTGATGACGCTTCTTAAAACAACAACACAGACACAATATCCCCCCCCCCCGCTGCTTCCTTCCGGGATGCGTTTTCAACTTCCCAGATTACGCTACACCCTTTCTGGGACTTCTTGGGACTCGCTCTTGGGAGTGCAAATCGAGATCAATCCAAATTTATTTTTAGAGCTCAGCCCAAGTTGTCTTGACACCATCATCTCGCCCGACTCGATCTATATTGCGTAGCAACATCTCGTTTTACTTCGAAAAGCTCTTCGCAGTCAAACAGAAAGTCTGCGACACCCGTCGCTTTCTGCTGTCATCGAGTCTGAAAAAAAATCAAAATTAAGTTCTTTGGGCGGGGGAAGAGTCCGAGGCCATTTCGGGATTGAGGCAAACGATCCGGAAGGTGCTGCTAAAAAACACAGGCTGGATGTGCCAAGTTCGGCCTTCCATGGAGTGGAACTCGGTCAGTTACAACTGTTCAAAAGCTATGAAAAAAAAAAGAAAGAAAGAAAGAAAGAAAGAAAGAAAGGGGGGGGGGAAACATGCCAAATGACAAAATGAAGCTTCAGAGGAAGCTGTTTGGTTCAACCTGTCATTGAGGAATATTTCCAGGGATAGATAGATAGATAGATAGATAGATAGATAGATAGATAGATAGATAGATAGATAGATAGATAGATGATAGATAGATAGATAGATAGATAGATAGTTAGATACTGATATAGTACCAAAGGGATATAGGTGGCTCAGTGGCTAAGACGCTGGGCTTGTCGATCAAAAGGTCAGCAATTCAGCGATTCGAATCCCTAGTGCCGCATTAATGGGGTGAGCTCCCATTACTTGTCCCAGCTTCTGCCAATCCAGCAGTTTGAAAGCACGTAAGAAAAAATGCAAGGAGAAAAATAGGGACCACTTTTGGTGGGGAGGTAACAGAGTTCCGTGCGCCTTTGGTGTTGAGTCATGCCGGCCACATGACCACGGAGACATCTTCGGACAGCGCTGGCTCTTCGGCTTTGAAATGGAAATTAGCACCGTCCCCTAGAGTCAGGAACGATTAGCACGTATGTGCGAGGGGAACCTTTTCCTTTACCTTACCAAGGGGATGGCTGGTGTTCTTAATCCCTCGACATGGACGTTTTAGCCAAGCAATCTTGAAAACAAAGGGCCTGCTAACCACTAATATAAAATCTTGAAAACAAAGGGCCTGCTAACCGCTAATATAAAAGCAGCCAGATAAAGATCTTTTTATACAAGGAAGGTTAATTCCATGTATCGTTCTTTTTGAGTTTGGATTGTTTTGAGGTCCTTAAAACTCTTGGAAGTAAGGATCGGTCAGAAGAGTGTAAAACAGAGAGACTAAAATTCCCCGGTTCAGACACACCTGCGCAGTGGGGGGAAAAAATGCTGAACCAGCAAGGTCAAAAAGTATTGTATCTGTTGCTAAGTGAAACACACAGCCAGCAGAGGGAGCTTAGGAAGCAGAGCTTTAGGATTTGTTAAAAACAAGTCTCACACACACACACAAACACACACACAGACAGAGGAAGATTGACACACATTAATAATCCAAAGAAAGGGTATTTCAAGGCATTCTCTTCCAATGCATAAAATTGGTATTTCAAACCCAGACGGCCAAGTCCAGTGAAAATTGGCCATCCAAACTATAGACAAACAGTTAGTAACATTTGTAATCTGGACAAGCAATTTAGCAGATCTATTGTTCATCTCGAAGGTATAAGGTTACACAGCCTGAGGATACAGAAAGGTTGGGGGGGGGGAATAAGTCCCTTGATCTGTACTGTAAGATTTCCTTTTCCTTTTTGGTTGGAAAGTGATCTATTTTTATTGCTCAAACGTAATAAAGCCTTCACAGTTAAAAAGAAAAGAACTCTCTGGCTGGTCTATTTATACCGTCTGTACATTTTAACCCTTCAGAAATCAGAAGTGTGAGAATAATTTTTTTTGGTGGGGGCATGTCTCAAATTCATGGGCCCAGCACTTTTTCGCTAAAACCCACCCAGAGTGTGGTGGAATGTATTTGTGGGTCTAGGACAACTCACTGCGGCCAACTCGCCATGGCCAACTCATCACGGGCCAACTCACCATGAGACAATGTACCATCGGCCAACTTGCCATGGCCAACTCGCCATGGCCAACTCACCATGGCCAACTCATCATGAGACAACTTGCCATGGCCAACTCACCACGAGACATCTCACTGCGGGACAGGAGTTACACTAATACCAAAGAAATGGAGGAACAGAAACATTAAAGAAAGGATGCCAAAGGAGGGACAAAATGAAATGGGAATGACGACAATTAAAATATTTTTTTAATTGTTTTAAATAATTAATTTGAATTATTGAATTGTCCTGCAGCGAGTTGCCCCACAGTGAGGTGGCTGTGACGAATTGGCCATGGTGAGTTAGCCGCGACAAGTTGCCCCATTCCGTATATTTGTAAAGTTAACATCTTCAGCTTTCATCTCAAACTACCACCACAATAGTCGCATTTCAAAGTCATGCTCTAGACTTCAAAAGGGGTCTCCAACTCTTGTCCGTGGACTGGCACTGTTCTCTGGCATACCAGCAACCGGGCCATGCAAACAACCGAAGCCTCAGTTGTGGGATACAGGCAGTATGCAAAACCACCACCATCACCCTCTGGTCCACGGAAAAACCTTTCTCCATGGAACCGGTTCCTGATGTTCTAGAAGGTGTGACCACCAGTGAACCACTATCTCTAACAACACCCAGTTAACACTTGTTGTTGTTGTTGTTAGTTGCGTAGTCGTGTCCAACCCATCATGACCCCATGGACAATGTTCCCTCCAGGCCTGCCTGTCCTCTACCATCTGGAGTCCATTGAAGCTCACGCCAACTGCTTCAGTGACTCCATCCAGCCACCTCGTTCTCTGCTGTCTCCTTCTTCTTTTGCCCTCAATCGTTCCCAGCATGAGGCTCTTCTCCAGGGAGTCCTTCCTTCTCATTAGGTGGCCAAAGGATTTGAGTTTCCTCTTCAGGATCTGGCCTTCTAAAGAGCAGCCAGGGTTGATCTCTTCTAGGATTGACCGGTTGGATCACCTTGCAGTCCAAGGGACTCGCAGGAGTTTTCTCCAGCACCAGAGTTCAAAGGCCTTGATTCTTTGGTGCTCAGCCAAACACTTAGGACTCACTTAAAGTCTGGAGAGTCCACAGAAACAAATGACGATGTGCCGAAAGTAACTGCAGTTCTCTAATGGGACACACGCACAAAGGATGTGCCACGGTTGTGTGCATGCTCCAGGTTAAGGAGAGCCTTTACAATATAAACATGGGGGATATATGGAGATACACACACACACACACACACACACACACACACACACACACACACAAAAGCAAAGTCACTACCAATATTAACAGATGCCTCGGGTGCAATCCCAAAACAACAGGGGAGAACCCCTTGAATATCATCAGCATTGACAAAATCACCATTGGTCAATAGCAAATGGCAGCTTTTCTTGGAACAGATTAAATTTTGCAATACTTTAACATCAACGACCAAAACAAGTCCTTGGGAAGGACTTGTTAGGTTGATAAAAATGCTAAATCCAATCTAAACATCTGGCTGGTTATGTGACTCACCATAATACAACTATAATAATAACGCATGGGAAAAGGACTCAATGCCCAATTCAGACTAAACCTCTGGCTGGCTATGCAATCAACCAAAACATCTTACTGAATTGTGCAATTAGCTTATCTAGCGGAATACTTATACCCCAAATGGCTACTAATGGCATTCTACAATTTCAAAGTTTACTTGGAAATATCCCGGTACAGACATAATTTTCTGCATGCAAAATCCTATGTTCAGTGCTACACTGTGACCTTTCTAATATGCCAATCGTTGCATTATTTCAACCGATGAGACTTCCATCCGGCCTCCCCAGTGGCCTGCCTGAACTCGTATTTTACAACACGCGAAGATTTGCAAAATAGGAAATTAAAACAAGAGCAACGAAGGCAAATGAGGCTAGCTGAAAGTTGAAAATACCGATGCACACACACTGCAAGAGTGAACAATACACTGAAGAAGGAAACACTACATGCAGCTAAGGCATAATTCCCCCATTTTCCATGGCAACCAGACCCGAATCAGAAACTCTGAGAGACACATATGCGTTTGGAGAGCACGGCTGAAATAACTTATAAATATACAAAGATGAAGAAGGTGTCTTTTCATTTTCCCTTTGTAGGGCAGGACAATAAGCGCTTAGATCCTAGATACATCTAATTTCCCCAAATCTCCCAACAGGGGAGGGGAAAAAAGACCCATACGTAGAACAATCGATCTTTAGCATTTATATCCCGCCTAACTTCAGATTAGCTGCTAACATTTAAATAAAAACTTGTAAAAATTGCAATATGAATTATCACAGAAATATAAGCGTGGTGAACGGGGGATTAAAAAAACACACTGATTTTTTTTTTAAATCCACATTGCAGTTCTTCAAATGATCTTCTCGCAGAACTCAGTCTTCAAAAGAGAGGAGTGAGGGGACAGTACAAGACTTTAAGGGGTTGCGTATTCCAGAAATAGGTATGCTGTTTGAAAAAGATCTGTCTCCATATAATCCATGCCTTGACGTGTCCAAGGGGAGGAATTGGGGAGAGGGAGGAGAGAGAAAGAGGAGAGTAAATAAATAAATAGATAAGCCAGATACACAGAAGATAAGTAGATGGTAGATGATAGAGACAGGGACAGGGAGAAAGAGTGGATGAATGGAGGGAGGGAGGGAGGGAGGGATGGAAAGGTAGATTGACTAATAGATAATAGATGATAGATAACAGCTAGATGATAGATGAATGATAGATAATAGGACAGATAGATGATAGACAGATAATAGCTAGATGGTAAATAGATAATATATAGATAAAAGAGATAATGTGGAGACAGAGAGATGCTAGAGAGACAGAAAGGAAGGAGGGAAGGAAGGAAGGAAGGAGAGAGAGAGAGAGGAAGAAAGGAAGGGAGGGAGGGAAGGAGAGAGAAAGAAAGAAAGAAAGAAAGAAAGAAAGAAAGAAGGAAAAAAGAGAGAGAAAGAAAGAAAGAAAGAAGGAAAGAGAGAGAGAGAGAGAGAGAGAAAGAAAGAGAGAGAGAGAGAGAAAGAAAGAAGAGCGAGAAAGAAAGAAAAAGAAAGAGAGAAAGAAAGAGAGAGAAAGAAAGAAAGAAAGAAAGAAAGAAAGAAAGAAAGAAAGAAAGAAAGAAAGAAAGAAGGAAGGATGGAAGGAAGGAAGAAGGGATAGAGACAGCTTGAGACAGAGACAGGAAGGAAAGAGAGAGAGAGAGAGAGAAAGAAAGAAAGAAGGAAGGAAGGAAGGAAGGAAGGAAGGAAGGAAGGAAGGAAGGAAGGAAGGAAGGAAGGAAGGAAGGAAGGAAGGAAGGATAGAGACAGATTGAGACAGAGACAGACAGACTGACTGGCAGGCAGGCAGGCAAACAGGCAAACATAGAGAAAGGGACAGACGGACAAAAAAAGACTTAACTCAAGAACTTAAGCCAGCCATCTAACCCAAGTAAAGTCTGAGCCACGAGACTTAAGGGAGCAGGGGGACATATTTTTTTTCCTACAAGCTTCTTCGTAAGGCGTTTAAAGAAAATGCTTGCTAATTGCGACCACTTCCATCCCCGCTGCCCCGCACATTTTCCTTTCCCTTTCCTGCAAATGCATTTCGTCACAAAAGAATACATCGGATCCTATTGACAATAAGGATGACAGAAATTGGAGACCAGCCAGCTCTGAAATGATCATACAAAAACACAGATGTCCTGTGTTATTATTCCCCACAAATTCTCGGTCTGGTATCTTCTGTCCTACGCAATTGGCAAGAACGTTCTGCGAATTCTTAAAACAATTGCATCCCCCCCCCCAAAAAATTTTTTTAAAAACAATTCTGAACAAACTCCGCACGGTCAGGTCGCAGTCAAAAAAAAAAAATTCCTTCCTTCAACCATTTCGGATTCTACACACAAGGAAATTACTGATGGCATCTTAAAAGCACGAGAACATTGACATAAATCAAAGTGATGCTCCCGGTCTAGATTAACTTTTCAGAGGCAGGTTCTAAAACCCTCCGTATAATACGAGCTCAACACTTCAAAGTTGGATTTAATGTCACCTTTTCCTAAGACAACATACTGTACTTTCCAGTTTGCTGAGATATTTGCACAAGAATTAAAAAAAAAATACAGGTAGTCCTCGATTTACGACTAAAATTTACAACTAAAATCTCTGTTGTTAAGTGGGATATTTGTTAATCTGAGTTTTACGATCTTTCTTGCCCCCGGTTCTTCAGCGAATCACTTCAGTTGTTAAACCACGGTTGTGAAGCAAATCTGGCTTCCTGTTGCTATTACAGGTTGTAAACGTAAAAAATGGCTGTAACACAGTGCTGTTGTATCTCTGAAAGGTCACTAAAAGAATAGTTGTAAGTCAAGGACGACCTGTATAAACTATGAAGGGTTCCTGGCTCTAGAATGCAGGGTGGGAAGTTCCTGGTCCCAAATTTGCCTAAAAGGGACAAAATTCAATCCCGTTCAAAAAGAAAATGAATTTGTAGTTTCAAATAGAATAACAGAGTTGGAAGGGACCTTGGAGGTCTTCTAGTCCAACCCCCTGCTTAGGCAGGAAACCCTACGCCAGTTCAGACAAATGGTTAGCCAACATCTTTTTTAAAAAAATCTCCCAGTGTTGGAGAATTCACAACTTCTGGAGGCAAATTGTGCCATTGATTAATTGTTCTCACTGTCAGGAAATTTCTCCTTAGTTCCAGGTTGCTTGATTAATTTCCACCTATTTTGTATTATTAAGTTTACTTTATTGTCACTGCACCTCATACAACAAAATTAAATGTATTTATTCAGTGTATATTATACACGTAAAAACATTATACATATAAATATATATATATATATATATATCAATATTGCAGATTATATTTATTTTATTTTTTTATTTTATTTTAGGAAATTTATATTGCTGCCTATTCACACATGGCGACTCAAGGCGGCTTACAAGAATATAAAAACCTCACATAAAAAACAATAAAACTATTAAAAGAGAATCATATAATAAATTAATAATATAATATAATAATTCCCACACACACCCCCATGAGTCAACACATCAGAGGAGCCATTTAATGGGCTCCATCCTGCCTTGCGTTCAACAGGCCTGCTGGCAGAACCAGGTCTTCAGCACCTTCCGGAAGAGTGTTTATATATTATATTGCATTATATCCTATTTTGGTATTAACACCGATTCTCTCTTACGCCTTTAAAAATTTTCAACGACTTTTTATAAATATATTGTTTATTGTTAGGCACCATCAAGAATCACTCTTGGTTGAGATGGGCAGCCATAGAAATTTGCTATATGAATAAAAAGGTAAAGGTTCCCCTTGCACATATGTGCTAGTCGTTCCCGACTCTAGGGGGCGGTGCTCATCTCCGTTTCAAAGCCGAAGAGCCAGTGCTGTCCGAAGACGTCTCCGTGGTCATGTGGCCGGCATGACTCAACGCCAAAGGCGCACGGAACGCTGTTTCCTTCCCACCAAAGATGGTCCCTATTTTTTCTACTGGCATTTTTACGTGCTTTCGAAACTGCTAGGTTGGCAGAAGCTGGGACAAGTCATGGGAGCTCACCCCGTTACACGGCAGCACTAGGGATTCGAACCGCCGAGCTGCCGACCTTTTGATTGACAAGCTCAACATCCTAGCCCCTGAGTCACCGTGTCCCTTGCTATATGAATAAATATTGCTAAAACCCATCTTGGTTTCCACGGTATGCAACCCGCTATTTGTCCATCCTGTGTTGTTTTTCTCTCTACGAAGACAATATCCTAAACGCCTAAATGGAAACAAAGACTTGGAAAGAGTCAAGCCGATCATTTTATCTGTGTTTATTTCTATTTTTTTTTTATCTTTACAGGGATTTAATTGAAATCACAATCGACATAGCCATCCCCACAGTCCTGGCGTTGCCCTAAGGTGAAATCTGTGCTCCGGATGACCATAGAACCCTTGTCGTTACGCATTAGGCTCAGATAAAGAGTCAACCAGCATCTCATCTTTTCCTACTTGCCCGGAGTCATGGCTTCCTGTTGCTTACAGTCAAATTGGTCACATTAGATAGGCATACCTACATTTTTTACTGGCCATGCGCGATGAGAAATCCCTGGCATTTTGGGGGAGGGGGTTTGGGGGGGGTCTACATGACAAGCAT
Source organism: Ahaetulla prasina (assembly GCF_028640845.1). Classification (NCBI taxonomy): domain Eukaryota; kingdom Metazoa; phylum Chordata; class Lepidosauria; order Squamata; family Colubridae; genus Ahaetulla; species Ahaetulla prasina. The sequence continues at coordinate 12,453,686 of NC_080553.1, read as the reverse complement.
GCCAAACGTCGCCTGTAAATCCAAGACTTACCTACCAATTTAATGACAGGGGGTCGTTACAACCAAGAGGACATCTTCACATAAAGAAGAGGCTCCTTTGACGCATTCTTACAGCCGCCTGCTTTGATTTTTAATGGTATTCAGATGTAGAAGGAGAACCGACAGAGCCGGAGGGGTGGAGTTAAGCGAGTCACAAGCCTAGAGTCATGACGTTCTCACAAATGGGCCAACCCCTCTTGAATTCCGTTGATGCTTACCTAGCGTTAATTTAGTACTGAATGTTAGTTGATTAGATTCCTATGTTATAAACTTGAGCAATAAATTTCCTTAAGCACAACTTAGTATATGGTCCTGGTTTTGTTTTTGGGGTCTTCTGGAACCAGACATCACAACCAGGAAGCCACGCCCACCAAGCCGCATGACCAGGAAGCCACGCCCACCAAGCCGCATGACCAGGAAGCCATGCCCACCGAGTCACATGACCAGGAAGCCACGCCCACCAAGCCACATGACCAGGAAGCCACGCCCGCCCAGTCACATGACCAGGAAGCCACGCCCACCCAGTCACATGACCAGGAAGCCACACCCACAAAATAAGCCACGTCCACAGAACCAGCAGTAAAAAAAATTTGGGACCCACCCCTGATCAGACCTCAAACCAACCACTGGCTTTTTAACTGGCCTCTCTTAACATTTTAATTTCATGTGGAGTCTCTTCTATGCCCTTTCAGGACCACTGTTGGCCAACCTTTGCGGCACTGAGTGCTGAAACAGGGCCTTGCGTGCCTGCATGCATGTGCCGGAAACTGGAAGAGCAGCTGTCCGGTGCGCATGCGCGCACCAGGAAGATGATCTTCCAGTTTCCAGCATGCACATGCGCACCAGCCACCTGGTCTTCCAGCTTCTGGCACGTATGTGCACACGAAAACCAACCGGCCGGTGTGTGCGCGTGCGCTGGAAACTAGAAGATCATCTTCCCAGCGTGCGCATGTGACCCGGGTGGCTGCTCTTCCAATTTCCGGGCTCCCGCATGCGTGAAGACAAGCTGGCTGGCGTGCCTGAACCCGGAATACCAACGGGCGATGGCTCACATGCCTGGAGAGATGGCTCTGCATGCCATTTCCGGCACACGTGCCATAGATTCGCCATCACGGCCCTATAGTATTCTCACCAGCCACCTAATCTTGGAGACTTAATGGGGGGTGTTCCATGCTGGAAGTAGCTGCTGGACTGATGGCAGACTTCACCACACGCGCACACACACACACACACACACACACACACACACACACACACACACACACACCCTTGTTCTCCACCCATCCGTCTTGTTTATCGTATTGATCTATTCTCCATATTTTCTTTTCCATCGATTATTTTATCGTGCTACTATTTCACTTCTGGTGTTGTTGGGGGGTTTCTTTGGGGGGGGGGGTGTTTGGTACTCTTTCCATTTCTTCCTTTTTATCGTTGCAAGCCAGCCAGAGCAGCCCCGTGAGGAAAAATAGGCAGCAAATAAAAGTTAAGAAATAAATAAATAAATAATCCGTGGGCTATCACGGATCTCCAGGACTTAGCAGCCGGAAGATCTAAAGGCCCCCGTAGAAGACACCTCATGTCATCAGAAATAGGGATCCGTCCTTTCTTCTTGCTGCGTCTCACAAGGACATTCCTTGTGTGCCTACAGGCAGTTCT